>NW_013666190.1:58359-68994 GCF_000517525.1 Limulus polyphemus | reverse complement strand
CATAGTTATAATATATATGACTAAAACATTCCATATTCGTAGTTTCACTACACATCTAAAACCTTATAGATATGACTAAAACCTTCCTTTATTCATAATTGTACAGCATCTTTCTAACATATTCCATTTTTGGCGGTTATAATACTTGTATCGTAAACATTATATTGCTTAGGGTTGTGCTACATACGTCTAAACTATTCTAGAGTTCAAAGATATGCAAGATCCCCAAACATCTTCCATTGGTCCAAATTGTATTACATCTTTGTAGAGCTTCTTGTTTTGAAAAATACACGACATCCTTCCGAATATATCAACTCCTTGTAAGATTTTTCATCCAAAATTCTGAACATATAAGTAAATTAAGTAGTTAAGTAATACAAAAAAGAAAGAAACAGTAATTCATTTTCTTCCATAAAATAAGACCACTTATAACAAATGTATTGTTGCTGGGTGAAAATCCACAAGCAACTGCAATTATACAGTATTGTATGGAAGCCTCTAAATGTAACAAAGACAAGTAAACGGTGTGTGTAATGAAAAGTCATGTAACACTTACACCATATATATATAATATCATGGAATCGAATTTACTTTCTATATGTAACAAAATACAATTATTCGAGTCGATCTTATTTCACTCCAGAAAATGGACTAAACCTTTTACATACAGTATTATTTTACCTATTTTTATAATACCGAACCACTCAGTCTGTTCCTGCATATAAATTGGACATTACAGAGAGTGCTTGAAATGAATCTTGATTAGTAAATCATGAATACTAAGTAAACTTACTGAATGAAAAGTAAAGTTTAAGCAAATCTGACTTGAATCTTAAGGGTTAGCTTTTTAGCCCTCAAAGAAGTCAAATACTGCTAAAATCTATCACTCTCATATTAAGCAATAAAGTAACAATTACTTTCTAAGCTAGTCATGAATACGTTAACGAAACTAAGATAATGTTTAGTTTACATTAAGGATGTGTTTTTTGTTGTTGTTTGTTTGTTTTTTCAAAGATTCTCTCATTTTCATGCTAAATCTTCTCGTCTATCTGTTGTTGTTGCTGAAATGTTTGCTATGTTCATCACAAGATTTAGACTAAACATAACGAAACTCTGTGATTTTTCTTCAATTTAACAGTTTTACCACACACTCTTTTACATGTAAATCAATTATTGTTTCAACTTGATAAACTACATTGTGTATGGTCTTATTTGCGGTTTGTATACGATTTCATCTAAATTTTTTCCTTCAGTTGCTCTTTGTTTCCTTGTTCTTTTCCTTCAGTTGTTTTTTGTTATTTCATGACATTTCTTTGCCATTAACACTCTACCCCTATTTTATCTCCTAGTGATAGTAAATACGTATATTTCTATATGAAGGGAAGTTTTCGTAAACCAGATCATTGCTGTTATCAGAACGTTATTCTTTATCTTCTTCCTCACTGCTAGAAACTTCCTTGTCCATAACCACATGTAACAAAATAAAAACGAAGCTGTTATTCTTAGAATGAGGAAATGTCTCACTGAAAAAAACATTAATGACAGTAGCACTGACGAATGTTGGTTTTCCTGTTAAGCTCTCTATGAAGGCAAAATCTTTAATAATGGGAAAAAATACTCGTGCAATGCGTCTCTTTGAATAAGAGGAACACATCTAAATCGTCATTTTCCTTCCCAAAGAATGACATTCTAAAGATACGTGTTGTTGTTGTTACTTTTCTACTCCTCCTATTAGCTGTTTTTCTCGAAATATTTTGTATTTACTACACGTTTTTTGCCTGCACTACCAACACGTGTTAAATATACACACAGGTTCATGATGTTTCTCTTGATTTATTTAATTTATGCAGATATTATTCTAGTATAATGAATTCATGTCAAAACGATTTATAGATATTGAAAGAAAATAAATAGCCGTTACTGTCTTAACCATGTTTCGACTTTTTCCCTAGTTCAAAACACAAAAATTCACAATTATCGAGAATGAATTTTGGCTTCTTTTTTTTTTTTTAACGAAGAAAGCGCCCCCGTTCAGATACGTTAGATGCGCAGTAATTTAGTTTGGTTCAGACACAGCACAAAACAAAAACGAGACGAAGGAAAAGGCTTGATGACAAAAAAAAGAGCAACGTAGTTCCCCTGAACCCACTCGTTTCCAATAGAAACCCTCGCTTCAGTCCAAAAACCTTAAGAGTCAAACTACATTCTACAGGGCTAAGACAATTAGATCACCTCAGCAAGAAATTCTCCAAAATCCTGAAAACATAAACTGAACTAATCACAGAGATTGTTTAAATGTGTTACTATTGGCAAAATATGATCATATCTGTAATAGCTGAAGCCACCAACATGTTGATAGTTCTTCGATAACACAGTAAGCTTGATAGCTTTTAACATAGAAATTCGGGAGTTCGATCCCTGCGGCAAACACAGCGCAAATAGCCTATTGTATATCTTTGCGCTAAAACCAACAAGCCCGAAAAATTGGAACGTACCGTATAAGACAGTAAAATGAGGACCTCCGGATTTAATGAACATTTCGATCGCGTCAAATTGTTGTGTTATTTTATTGAAAGGGATTTTTCGAAGTTGAAATAAAATATAAAACTATCTAAATCGTCTCTGCCTCTGGATCATGGGGCTAATAGTCCACCCGTTGCAGTTCTGGTTCCAAACCGCCCTGTCATGGGGCTAGTAGTCCACCCGTTGCAGTTCTGGTTCCAAACCGCCCTGTCATGGGGCTAGTAGTCCACCCGTTGCAGCACCGGTTCCAAACCGCCCTGTCATGAGACTAGTAGTCCTCCCGTTGCAGCACCGGTTCCAAACCACCCTGTCATGGGGCTAGTAGTCCACCCGTTGCAGTTCCGGTTCCATACTGCCCTGTCATGAGGCTAGTAGTCCACCCGTTGCATTACCGGTTTCAAACCGCCGTATTATTGGGCTAGTTCTCAAGTTGCAGCACCGGCTCAAACTGCCCAGTTATTAGGCTAGTTCTACCGTTCACAGGATTTTGATTAGTTTAAAACTACACACGCGTAATAACTAGCATTTAAGACTAAATGAAAAGTATCCCATAACGAAGAGAAGAAGTTTTTTGAAAGTGAAATACATGATGTAAGTATTTTCTCTCACTTTATTGAGGGAGGGTATATTTTTTTTACAATGGCATTTCATTTCAACCCTAAGATGGAGACTAGCGGGCCAACAAAGGACTGCCCCACTGTTCGATCAAGAGAGAGAAAATATTCATAGGGCATATATAAGTGGATTGTGGCTGATCATGAGAAAATAAGTTACAAGTACGTACTCGAAAGAAAAAAATTAATATGAGTAGGGGGAAGAAACATCTACTATTATGGATGGAAGATGTGAGGTGGTAAATTACCCATTGATGCAGCATCATAGTTGGGATAATCAAGTGGAAGAGGCATCACATACAGATTCAGTAGAATATGTTTCTGTGGTGGATTGATCTCAGTACTCACCCAATCCCCAAGAACGATATTATTACTTTAGAAACAGCGAAGAATATGTTTAATACGAAGAATCTTAAGATAAATTGTAACAAGAGGAAAAGTGAATCAAGCATCTGGTTTATTTGTGTGACTGGAAAGTAAAATTCCACAGGTTATTGCCGTGTATAACGTTCCAAAATATCGAATTTATCATAAAAAGCCGAGAAAACAGAAAACCATGTAGTGTGACCATACGTAATGTAAGGATGGATGAAAGTTTGTTTGTTTGGAGTTAAGCACAAAGCTGCACAATGGGTAGCTGTGTTCTGCCCACCACGGGTATCGAAACCCGATTTATAGCGTTGTAACTCCGCAAACATGCCGCTGTGCCATCAGGGGGTCTGAACGAAAGACTTGTAAGCGTAGAGGAGAAAAGGACTATTTAATCCCCAATAGGTTCCAGTTAACTTTCGCAAATCCCCAATAGATTCCAGTTAACTTTCGCAGAAGATTTATTTTACGTGTTGCTTTAGTCTGAAGAGTCAAAAAATGAAGCTTTCAAGTTTATCAAAGATAGTTCCTAAATATTTAACATGTCGTAAAATTGTACTTAAGTATTCTCTACTCTAACATTAAAAAAAAGTCGGGGTTTTGGCAAGATTCAAATTGATATATAATTTTTAATTATAAATCACTTTATATTTTGTCCTCATGTAGACTGTGGCGTTTCTCATTTACTATGAATTAGTAATTAGAAATGTTTCTATTTATAAATAAGCAAGTAATTGTGTTTAAAAACATTTTTTTTTAAACATTAAGTTTGACTTGCTTTACCTCGAATCATCAAGGGGCAAACTTTGTATGGAAGTGTACAACAGTTTGAAATTATCGCGTGCTACAGAATTAGTTAACGATTAAGTAACAATGTTACAGAAGTAAGTATGGAAAGCTAGAAACCTAAGAGAGAAGTTTGTTTGTCCTTTAACTCCTACTAAGCTTAATCAACTTGGAATGATTCGGAATGTGTCAAGAAGTGGTCATTTTTCTTTTAAACTGCATAGATTTTAAAACTCCAGTGATGGCTAAGTATAACTCAGTCACTGAGGGTTGCCACTAGCTGTACGTATGGGATTTCTCCAGTTTCCTCTCTCATTACATGGGGTATACATACAGTCCATGGATTTTCAATCATTACTGGCATAGTTAGGATAAAAACAAAAACGCTGTTTATATTCATAACTGGTAAATCATTAATTCTACAACTGCATTTCGTTTTCAAATCCCATCAATCATTTGAGGGATTTCTTCTTCACATGCTGTTTATACCTTCTTTCAAGGCAGACACACTTGTATTAAGTGAGATGTTTTTAAGTCATGTGTTATCTTTTATTTTTGATTAAAAAAACTAAAATAGGAAATAAAATGTATTTAAATAATCAAGCCTAATGGACATGAATAATGTTATTCTTATGTACTTTTAATCTTTATATTGCCACTGGTATACTTCGCAAAAAACAACAACAAGAACAGCGACTTCCATAAGCCTCTCACCATGCATCACCTGCTAGTAAATACAATTGTGCACCTCTATATTTAGGTTTATATATTCTAGAATCTAGATGACTATATCAGAGTGTGTATTCTGAACCCAATGTAGTATAAAAGTGTAACTTATATAATTTTCTTGCTGAGCAACATGACACAAAAGCCACTGTTGGAATGCATTGTTACCAAAACGCACTGGCTTTTCTATACATTAGAAGTTGTTATATAAGGAACCACTTTCGATGACGAGGAACCCACCTTGAAATTAATAATTCTTAGAGACGGCTTGAATGGGTGATGAAGAAAAACTTTAATAGAACTTTACTCAGGTATCTGATGATGACAAAACCTTGTCGAAACGTTGTACATTTGCTGTTATGTTAAACTTGTATTAAACTTTTTTCTTCATTACCCATTCAAGTCGTCTCCAAGCATTATAAGGAACCACTTCTTTTCTATGTGGTTTTTCGCTAGCTTGCCTCATAAGAAGATGCGTACACGCATGGGGTGGATAAGTAATAATACCCAGGTGCACACGCTCATGGTCCACTTCAGGTTTTTAGGTTCTTTCCTTTTGGAACTATGGCAGTCACAGACATAAAAGTGCGCACACGCGCGCACATGAGTGTTATCTGTATATGATTTGTATTAGTAATATAAAGAGCCACTTCTTTTCTATGTGTTTTTTCGCTAGCTTGCCTCATTAAAAAAGATGCGCACGCACGCACTCAGGTGTATAAGAAATAATACCCAGGTTCACACCCGCAGGGTCAACTTAGTATGCTTGCAACATTTCAGGTTTCTAGGTTCTTTCCTCTTGGAGTTATGGCGGTCATATACACAGACCCACAGACACGCTCTTCTTATTATTATACATTTTTGAGTTTTTATTCTTTTATAAAGAGAGCGTTTTTTTCTTCTTCTAAAGTTTATATTGTTTTATTTGTCAATGACGTTAACATATGAGAAATCAAGTGAGTGATCATGTTTAAATATGTTCACATGCATGAAAGGGAGCTTTAAAATGTTCTTTCAATCTTATTGAAGGCTGTCCATTAACTTCTCCGATGTAATAGCTATGAAAGCCTTTACATTTAATTTCACACACTGATCCCGGTGTGTCATTGCTAACAAATTTTATTGAGAAAAATTCAGTTACTTTTTTCCCTGGTAGAAAAAACATAAGATTATATATCACACTCTCTAAAAGTTTGTGGTTATGTTTTCTAAAGAGTGCGTAAATTTTCAAGGGATGTATGGCAACACACGTAAAAGGGGATGGTTTTCTAAATCCTTATTACTGTCCTCTTCCACTTTTTATTAATTTTTTTAAGGATGATAAAGTTTTATTTAAACTCTGGGAGGACATTATTTTGTCATATAAGAAGAGAATTTAAAATATTTTCCTCTGAAAAATATGTTAAAAGAAATCACTAATTTTACCAGTATGAAAGATAAGTTTAATGAACTCTGTTTTTAGTTAGGATCGTAGGAAGAATTTCTATGAATATAAAATCCTCAGTGTGTGTCTTTACGAAACAAGAGGGAATCCCCAATAGCCGCGGCTATAATTAGATCTCAAATCGACCAAGAGATGGAGGTGTGAGCTAAAAGTTGGTACTTGAAAAAAAAAAAAAAACTCAGAGCCATTCTATGAGCCGCTATGCCGCGGCTAAAAAGGAAGTATGAAAATATTTGTCTTTGCTTTCCACTAGATCATTTTAAAATGAAATCTTACTATTGGTTAACGTGCCGGATTGTGAATTCGAAGGCTTCCGGTTCGCGTCCTGTTACCGTAAAATCACACCCCTCACTTTGACGCTATGAATGTGTTATAAGAGTGACGGCCAAATTTCCTTACTCAATTAGAGTAGCTCAAGAATCGGCGGTGGGTGCTGTTGACTAGCTAACTATCCTCCTTCTAGTCTATTAGTTCCAAATTAAGGACGGCTAGGGCAGATAGCTCTTGTGAAGCTTTGCGTATATATCCAAAACAAACAAACCATCAACTTAATTTTGGATTATAAAATAGACAAAATTGGATTTCCCATACTTAGATCTTCGATTTGGTCGTAAGTAATACCTTGAAACTGAAAATTAGTACATATTTTTAAGAAAAGTAAATAATTATTTGATGAGAAAAACATCTAAACAAGCTTTGGGATTGAAGCAATACTGAACAGCATAGTCGAGTTGAGAACAAAATGGCGGTTGGACGAGCGATCTACTGAAGCACAGAGTACTGATGGGGAAAGGGTCCGTGGGATTTGGACCCACGAAAAATTAGAAATTAGGCACAAAATTCTGCAGTATAATGTGCTCTGTAGGTGTTTTTTTTCTCTCTCTCTCTCTCTGGTTTTGTGGCCTGTTTTATTATATCCATATTTTTGTAAAAGTCACCCTCGAAATACAACAATGAAGAAGCGTTCAACTGATTATCTAATAAACACGTCTAGAGTGCGCCGTACTGCCTATATCTAAGAATACGTCTGATGAACAAGCTGTTATTAAATATTGCTAGCTGATAACACTGTTCAACGCACGTGCAATACAAAGGGGCCCTTGTTTCATTCCCCGGGGATCCTAAGGATACATGCTAAGTCTGTTGACAATCGGTCGAGCGGTTCGCTAGTTAAAAGCGGTCACAACACACAAGGAAAGCATATGCATCCTTGGGAGTGACATAGTGGAATCAGATTTGAACGTCGACCCCCCTATGTCACTCACTATCGGGGACCCTAAAGGTACATACCAGGTCTGATGACAATTGGTCCAGCAGTTCACCAGTTATAAAGGGACACATACACTCAGGGTTTTGTCAAATAACAGTTTAGGTTTTCTAAAATATTGAGAAAAGTGTTTAAAAATTGCTCGCAGTGACAATACTGTGTAGTTCGAGTTTGGTTAAATAGCAATGCTTTTGGATGTTGTTTAATATTTTTATACTAGTGTAGACTTATCAATCTTATACTATATGGTATAATATTGATAAGTCTACAATAGTATATTTACTTCATTTCTTAGTTTTATATTTATTTTTGCACAATCAATGTTTAATTCTGCATATATTATAATGAATAAGGTTGCAATCAATCAATTTTATGATGTGTTGTGGACCGCTTCTGACACCACTTTGTTATAATAGTGCTATTCCTGCTCTTTATTTTCCCTTCACCTTTATTAAGAATGTGCTTATTCCTATCAGGAATTGACTCATACATAACAAATTTCTGTTTATTACTATACACAACAACACATAAATTTAAAACTTTACTTTCTTACTGGTAGTATATTACTTCTTTCGCCTCTCTCTCTCGATTTATTCGGTTTTTCTCAAATTTCCCGGTCTTTTTTTTTCTTCGATTTATCGCCTGTCTTTTATATTCCTTCCTCAAAAATTACGTCCTTTTTTTTTATGACTTTGCACCTGCTTTTCATACTTAGGATTACACTGACTCATAATCACAGAGGGTTCGGTAATTTCCATGCAGCTAAACAAAAATGGCAGCTGATTCCTCTAATAATCTACAAAGGACTTAATGTTGTAATACCCCCATCCCTTAGGGACTGACCCAAAGCCATCCATTTTCTCACCTCTCTCAACTCCAACGGACGTTTCTTACATGTAGTTTAATAGGTAACAGTTAATCCCTTAGTAACGATGCTTTCCTCTAGTCCATAGCTTCTAAATTAGCTCCCAAGTATCTTTTCGCAAAATTCAAAACAAACAAACAATAATAAAAATACACTTGACATAAGACGCAAATTTTCTAGATTATAATTGTAAGTTTTATAAGATAAACAATAGAACGATACGGCGCATTTGGCTTGTGAAATTTCGGTAGACCATACATTTGAGGGTTATGAGCATCCGATGGTCGCAAAAGTACTGAAAAATCTACTGAAAAGTGAATTACAGATCAAAAAGAAAAAACAATATATAACTTAGAAAATCCGCCTCTTTATTGTGTGTTTTCGCATATCCCATACACTTTCACATGTTCTCAAGAAAAGCACCCCAGTGGCACAGCGGTATATCTGCGGACTTACAACGCTAGAAACCGAGTTTCGATACCCGTGGTGGGCAGAGCACAGATAGCCCATTGTGTAGCTTTGTGCATAATTACAAACAAGCAAACCATCTCAAGAAAATGTGGTCGAAAAACTGCTAAAGAGTGTGATATGGATTTTTAACGTGAAATTTTCTTTTCTACCACGGAAAAAATTAGGTTAATTTCTGTCAGAAAAAAATGTTGCATCATATTGCATGATTAGTGTAAAGACTACGATAGTTCTTACATAGGTTTAGGAGAAACTAATCGACAGCTTTCAACAAGATTGTAAGAACATTTAAAAGCTCCCCCTCAAGTATCGGAACCCATGGTTAAACAAAATCAATCCTTTAATTTTTCAGATATTAAAACCATTGTTTGTTTGTTTCAAAAATTTATCCCAAAACTACACAAAGGGTATCTACTCATAGCCGTCCCTAATTTTGAACTGATAGTCTAGAGAAGTGTTTCTCAAACGGTGGGTGGAAAAGCAGGTTGTCAGGAGGGTCACGAGCTGTCTGCGCTGAGTCAATTTTTTATTTTTTTTAGTCCTCGTGGTGTCTGAGAGGTGCACATACCACCTTCACCTTTGTTACGAACTATGACGCACTGTTTTTTGTTGTTATTGTTTGTTTTGTTTTTTCATCCTGGTAGAGATAATGGGGAATCGCGACGACCAAAGCCCGAACGTGGGGGTCGTCTGGCAAATCCGGATGAGAATCACTGGACTAGAGTGAAAGCAGCTAGTCAACAGTACCCACTGCTAATTCTGACCGAATAGTGAAATTTGCTCGATACTCTTATAGCACATAGATGGTCTCAAAGTGCGGAGGGCGTTTCAGCGGCAATGGGTCGCGAGCTATGAGCCCTTGGATTCACAGCCAGAGCATACCAATCACTAGCACATACCCGGCCCTAAATTCATTGATAAGGAAACATTACAAATCGTAGAAAATTTAATGATGTTCCCTTTATCAAAGAACAAAAACCTAACGTTAAATACACAGGTATATAATTATATTTATTCTGCCTTTTCTTCTTATTTATCTGTTATCAACTCTTATTAAATTGTTTCTTAGTTACGTAATATAATTGCTAATAATGTAACGTGTAACAGTTTTGAATTATTGTACTTGCACTCAACCATTCAAAGCGTGCCACCTGGTCAATACAAGTAAACCCAGCGAAACGTAGCGTTTTTTATATTAAACACATTTACGTGTTTCTCCGTAAGTAAAAATATTTTTAGATTGATAAGTTCTTCGTGTAATTTATTCAATTTATCAAACATATTATGAAACGTTACTGCTATGGCTTAATTATAACAAGCATTCTGAAATGTCACTATTATGACTCAATTACTGTAAATACTCTGATATATCACTGTTGTAACTTAATTTTCACAAATACTTAGAAATGTTACTTTTATGACTTAATTACTGTAAAAACTCTGATATATCACTGTGGTGACATAATTATCGCAAATACCCTGAAATGTTACTTTTATGACTTAACTACTGTAAAAACTCTGATATATCACTGTGGTGACATAATTATCGCAAATACCCTGAAATGTTACTTTT
>NW_013666190.1:51235-57619 GCF_000517525.1 Limulus polyphemus | reverse complement strand
CGCAAATACCCTGAAATGTTACTTTTATGACTTAACTACTGTAAAAACTCTGATATATCACTGTGGTGACATAATTATCGCAAATACCCTGAAATGTTACTTTTATGACTTAACTACTGTAAAAACTCTGATATATCACTGTGGGGACATAATTATCGCAAATACCCTGAAACGTTACTTTTATGACTTAATTATCACAAATACTCTGAAATGTTACTTTTATGACCTAATTACTTTAAAAACTCTGATATATCACTGTGGTGACATAATTATCGCAAATAACCTGAAATGTTACTTTTATCACTTAATTATCAGAAGTATTCTGGTATGTTACTGCTATGAGTTAATTGTCAGAAAGACTCTCAAATGTTACTGCTTTCACTTATTTCAATCATAATAAAACAGTAGAGTACTGAATATTCGCGAAGTAGTTAATCCCAACAACAACAGAGATAATAAAATTTAAAGTAACTTTAAGCCGACCAATTTCTGAGTATTACGTTTTTCTTTAGAGCAGTCTCTACTACATGACATTTTATTATCTATATTTATTGTTTTTAGTCGTACAGCGGCCACGTGAGTGCTATATTTTCGAATTTAATGCTTAGATACGGAAAAGGCTACAGTATAGTTGATTTTCTTTTCTTTCCTTTCCAATGGTGTCTGCTATATAGATTCAGTGCCCGAAACTGTGACGTTTGAGGCACTGCAGCGCCTCTTTCGAGTAAAATCAAAACTTTTTGTCAGCAATAGAAAGTAGCATAACATTTAGCAAATAAACTTGATGTTATACGTATTAAAACTTAAGCATACAACAGAGTCTTAAACCTTTAAAATACATTATGTAGACAAGTTATACACATTTTTTTCACAGTTGTGTCGTTTATGACACTTTTCTAAGGCAGTTACAATGAGTGATGATAAGGTATCGAGAAAAAAATTCAACCTGTTCAAGAAGTATTCGCCTAGAGAAATATTGGAATGTGTTTTATCTTGTAAGTATTCGCTCAGGCGGGATTGCAATTCATTTAAATGGGCTTACGTAAATCACGGTATATTGCTTCAGTCCACAGCGGGTACTATTAAAAATACGTAAACTCATTTCTGGTATATATGTGAACAATTTCATAGCTAATGTCTCTAGACGAGACTAATATTTTAAACATCAATAAGTCAAGTGAAGCCTTCAGATAAGTCAAAATTATATTTCCTAGCATGACCGCTCCCTACGGGCGGCTGTTTGAACTAGTAATTACTAATCGTAGTATTCATGCCTTATTGAAAGAAAAATTAGAAAAAGTGAAAATTTTCTAAAAAACAAAAGGATTTTTCTGGGAAGGACTGCACGGAAAAATTGTTCGGATTGTGCTGATATAAACTGTAATGTTCTTATATATTAAAAGTGGTATCCTTTATTGAAAAAATAAGTTTTTTAAGAACTCCATATTTAGTACTATATTTACAAATTACATCAATAAAGATATAACCAAACCCTCACGTACAGTCCTAGTGAAAGTCGTGTTCTTGTTGTGAGTACAGTACTTTTATTTAAAATTATGTTCTGTGATAAAGAAATTGTTGTTCACATACTGTAATTATTTTTTAATTGTCTGAATCTTGAATACCCCAAGTGTGATGAAATTTTCTTTATGGATTTTTGTTTGTGGTGCCATACAATAGATGGCGCGACATTATATTTATTATTTCGGTCACATATATTAACATATACATATATATATATATATATATACGCTACATCCATTATAGTAAGATGGCGATAATAATTGTATCTTTGTGTAACACTGGTTGCTACATTTAAAATCCATAGAAAAATTTAAAAAGATTAAATGCCTTTAATTAAGTGCTTCGTATTCGTGTCTGTGACTAGTGTAGCAATGTCCCAGTAAACACACATCAAAATTAGGAAAATTACTCTCAGGAAAAGCAGGATAATACATAAAATTTAATCCAAAAATACACAGTACCTTAGGACGAGTCTTGGACCCCGGCTATAATGGGTGTGCCTGTGGAGCGCATTCCTTCGCTCGGTCAAATAAGCCTTGCCTCCCACCACCATTTTCAATTTGCCTCCTACACCTCTAAGTAGATATTATTCTTATTACCTTAGCGCGTAACAACCAATCATAATATATACTTGTTATTACTAAAGTGTAAAACGATTCTGCTATTGAGATGATGAATTGTATGTATTTCTGGAAAAACACATTAACTGAATACTGAAATTATTTTAACTGACAACAGTGGTACTTGAGTTGTGCACTAAATAACATTAAAGTCATTCCAATATTTTTCAATGAGCATATTTGTCCATGTCGAATTTTTCTGAAATACTAAATACTAGATGATAATTAGTTAATGGTGTCATTAAAACACGTGTTGCTTATAAGGGTTATCCCAAAATATCAATGTACAACTACAAACCTAATTGATTTCAAAAAGGCCTAATCCCTTCCTAGCACAACGTTTCTGAGCATCGAAAAATCAACGTAAAATCAATATTGGACAGCCAAACAAACAAACAAATTACTTCTAAAAAACCAATAATGTTTATTCCTAACGAATAAATGTCTAACTTTCGAAAGCGATCGAGTTATAGGGTTTCATATTTTTGTTTTGTATTGATATTTTTGAACCAACGTGTTTTCTTATCATCATAAATGTGCGGTCATACATTGATATGATACACAACATATCACATCGTGGATATAAAGTGATATAAGATAGAATATGTTAAAAGTACACTATGTATGTATATATATATACATCTCTACACTCTTGTTTAAGTTGTATTCTGTAATTTTTTTCTTATAAATTTATCAACATTATCCAAAATTAGTAGATGGTTGAATTTGGAATCAGTCATTCAGTTTTAAAATCTGTACTATTGGGCCACGGAAAAACTAGATACATTTTTATTTTTTATTTAGAGGAGAACAGACTATTTTCCAAATTGAATAAATTCGATCATTTTGGACATCACACATAATGGAGTGGGTGTCTTTGAGTAATATTTGGTAATTTTATCAAATAGATACAGCATCCCACCAGATATCTTTGGAAAAGGGAGAAAAGATCCTATACGATGAGCTACACTATGATTTGAAACCTGCATAAATATTTATATAAATATAAATCCAGATATATATATATATATATTAAACACAGCGGACTGTTGTTGTGCATCGATAAGGGTAGTAGCTTTTGACTAATTTTTCAATAAGTTATATTCTAGATACATATGTATCACATTAGAAATTAAACACAAAATCCTTTATTATAGGCCCAGCATGGCCAGGTGGTTAGGGCGCTCACCTCGCAATCTGAGGGTCGAATCCCCGTCACACCTAACATGCTCACCTTTTCAGCCGTCGGGGCGTTATAATGTCGCGGTCAATCCCACTATTCGTTGGTAAAAGAGTAGCCCAAGAGTTGGCGGTGGGTGGTGATAACTAGCTGCCTTTCTTCTAGTCTTACACTACTAAATTAGGGACGGCTAGCGCAGATAGCCCTCGTGTAGCTTTGCGCGAAATTCAAACAATCTTTTATTATAGTGTAAAAATAATTTTCGTAACCAAACAATATATCATACACGGAGATTCCATAAAACAATCCACAAAAATAAAAATATGGTACTTCATTAATTATTGCTACCCACTTGAAGATAGGTGTCTTTTGTCTAAGATTTTCATGTATTTGAACATACACGTCTCCACGACAGGCACCATTGGAAAGAAAAACCTATAAAACGAATTATGCTGTAGCTTTATATACATATTTGAACATTAAACTGGAACTTTGCAATAATTAATTATTTGTAAGCTGAGGCAATCAGCTAACAAAGGAGAAGTTACATAACCAAGAGAAAGTCCTTTTAATATATTTAACATGTGTGTCTTAATTAATTAACCTAAATAATCTGTTGTGTTGGAATGCGTGGATAGTAAAGAAACCTGCATATATTTCTTCTAAAAGAAAAGGAAGAAAGGCTTACGAAATGACTTAACTTTAAATCTCAAGAAAAAGATAAATTATCTCTATCAAATTGTTTCATATGCTCGTACATTTGACCAACTTCAAAGTATACAGGAAACCTACCCTCACAAATTTTCACTAATGTTTGTTTTTGTATGATTGGACAATGCATAACCGTGAAAAAAAAAAGAAACATTGAAGATTGAGGAGGTTATTTCCGACGACTTTAATCTTCATAGTAACGAATATAAGCTTGTTTCTTATGTCTGTTTTATCTAAACGAGTTATCTTTTTTAATTATCTGTACTTAGTGGTGTCATGTTACCCTTAAGCTCGAAATTATAAAAAAAAAAGATAACTAGTTCTGAGTGAAGATGAACTTCTTGTTGTTGTGACTTGATTTCAGAAAGAATGATTAAATATGTACGAGGAAGCTTGTTCTGGCTGAAAGTCTATGGAATAAAGTGACACTTAATTAACTACCTTTAAAACTCTTACAAAAATTTGATTTTTCAAAAGTACTCGATAGAATGATACATTTTTCACATTTTGGACTTTCATTGTACAATTTATAACAGAAAGTAAATTCTCTATTCTGTTTGTTTGTTTTATTGCAAAGCTATACAATGGGTTATCTGTGCTCTGTCCGTCGAGGGGACTCAAACTCCGGATTTTAGCTTTGTAAATCCTTAAACTTACCGCTAACCCGCCTGGGTACATTTTTGTTTTGTTTTGTAAATGTTAGCAGAATTGGTGACTACTCGTTTCATGAACTCCAAAATCAATGATAAACTAGCTATTTAAATTAATACATTAATTTGGAAAGACATTCTGAGACTCTAAATCAATATTTCTTAATATATTGTTTGGGCAGCTACATATATACTGATCCTCGTTGTGGCATTGTGTGTTTGTTTTTGTTTTGTTTTTTCAATTTCGCGAAGAGCTACGCGAGGGTTAACTGTGTTACCAGTATTTAATTTTTAAGTGATTAACTAAAGGGAAAGCTAGTTGTCAACACCATCCACCGCCAGTTTACCAACGAATAGTAAGATTGACCGTAACATTGCAACGTACCCACGGCTGAAAGAGTAAGTATGTTCGAGACGAGATTCGAACCCGCGACTGTCAGATTGCGATTCGAGCGCTCTAACCACCAATTGTGGCATTGACCGTCAACTTAACCTTAACCTTAGATCTACATTCACTAAAGGTAAACCATTTATCTTATTCAAAATTCACCTTCCCATCAAATTTATTCAAAATAACTTATATTTTCTGATAAAATACAAACATACACACACACAAGATTAAAAACATTAACTTTTTCTTTAAAGAACGATAAAAGACCTAGATTTCCTTTTTCTTTTTAGGAATGGGTAATGTCACTTTTATCCAAAACGAATACCGCTCTAAAGAACTTACAAAGTTTCCTCATCATTGTCACACTAAACTGGGTATTCAATAAGTTTACTTTCTTCCAAGAATATTTCATGTAATCTTGGTCAAGAAAATCTCATCTGTAAAATCCTCCTGTTCTTTCAAAAGGTCAACTTGTCTTCCTTGATAGATTAAGAAATACCAAAGAGCATTCTTCGTGGCTCTCACATTAATTCCACAAACAAGAAAATCGTGATAAGTCGTAGGCGTGCTCTTCAGGGGAACTTGTGCTCTTGTCAGATCGATATAACACAGATGAGTAAAGCAAACAGGAAAATATAATTCCATATGAGTACACGTTGATAAACTTTCCTTTAGAGTGTTGATGATGTTCAAGTCAAATTTTAAAACAAGAGTAACTTTCGCAGCTAATCTTCTTTTGTGCAATCTTTTATCTCATTAGTTTCCATAAAAATTGCATGATACATCAGACTTATGATTATTCATCATATCAGCAATTTACCTAAAGGACAGTTTATTATAAAGTTCAAAGTTAGATGAAATGGTGTATTGGCATTAAATATTAATACTAGAAAAATATATTCGGTTAACTTTTTTCCGTTTAATTAGTGAGCAGGGATTCATGGTTCGCTACCCGTTGCCATAAAAACGTACTCTATACTTTTAGCCTTGTTTGACGATGAAACCCTACTATTCGACCAGACAAGTGTAGCCTAATATTCCGTGATGAGTGCTGTTGCTGTAGTTGCCTTCCTTTTCTCATCGTCACCGAACATGCTCGCCCTTTCAGCCGTGGGTGCGTTATATTGTGACGGTCAATCCCACTATTTGTTGTGTTACGTATTACAATTTCAAATAGCCTCAAATTGAGTTAAATTGTAATTTAAATTTAGTACTTAAATAAATGCTGATATGTATCCAATTTATGATATTTGCCAAAAAGATTGATGCACACAGTTTCTTCTTTAATACAAATATGTTTTAATATAC
>NW_013666190.1:4698-50322 GCF_000517525.1 Limulus polyphemus | reverse complement strand
AACATCGATATTAAAATAAACATATAATAATAAATCCGTCACAGTTGGTAAAGGAGTAGCCCAAGAGTTGACTGTGGGTGGTGTTGACCAGCTGCCTTCCCTCTAGTCTATCACTGCTAAATTAGGGACGGTGAGCGCAGTTAACCCTCGAGTAGATTTGTGCGAAATTCAAAACAAACCAAACCAAACCTTCCCCATAATCTATAAAATTCAAACTTAAGTACGACTAGTGAATAGAGCCCTTGTTTAGATTTGTGAGATTTTCGAAAACAAGTTTGTCTTTAATCTATCGTGTGTTTTTTGTTGTTGTTTATTTGTAATGGAGTATTAGACAACTCTTAACGAGCACAAGAATGGTTGCACTAAAAACAATACTCAACGAGGGAAGTGCTCATCCAGAAACAAGTTGATGCATAATTTATTGGTATATTTTCAACCCTCGCACTCAACTGAATGGTCATTAAAGTACATTGGCTCAACTGTTATTGTTCAAAACTAATATTCAAATATTAGCCATTCAACAGAAAAGTGTTCAAGCTATCAGACCTGAAATGTTTCTGTTTGATTTTTAGCCTGATGGGGGCAGAAATCCTAACGACATCCTAACGATGTGTGTGTGTCAGGAGGGTTAAAAAATAGTCATTAAAATTTTATTTGATTTTGGAGATTTTGAAAAGACAAAACAAAATTATGAAATTAACAGTAACTTCCAAGTTGATCCTACTTTGTTGTGTTTCTGGCGTCAGTCTATGAATGAACAAACTCTTTTTAATACGCAAACTCTGTTCATCATAGGCCCTTGCTAGTATCATCAACTGATTAGAATGGACAACTTCTTTGTTTGGTTGTTTGGATATTCATGCAAAGCTATTCAAGGTCTATCTTGCACTAGCCGCCCCTAATTTAGAACTGACAACTAAGCGGAAAACAGATAGTGAGCAGCACCCATCACCAATTCTTAGGCTAATCTCGTTACCATTATAATGCACTCTCAGCTCCAAAGAGATGAGTGCCATATTTTTTATTATTTTTAGGTAACAGGATATAACAGTGGATCTGCAAATACGTAGTCCGGCACGCTCGGCTCTAATTGGAGAAGAACGTTGGGGAGGGTGGGGGGAGGGGGTGAAGGAGGGTCTTCTAGAAAAAGAAGTTCATCTCGAACATAATGATGTCTGAACGTAGGAAACATAACAGTTAAACCTTATTATTTAGTCCTCATAATGCTTTCATGAGCCTCTGGTTTACTGATGATACAAATATATTTCTTCTAGGCTTACGGTCTGAGGCAAACGTAGTGTCACATTATGAGTGTAGCTTTGTATTAAAACTGCTTCTACAAAATTCCGCAGGTATTAATTATGCTAGTATTACAGTTTACAATAGCAACAACTAGTTATACTGGATAGAACGACTCCACTGTACTACGAGGTTTTTCTGAAAATAACCCATAAAATCTACATCACATATTTCGTATCTTGAAGCAAAAACTACATTTTATGATAACATTTTCATATATTGATATTCTGCTGTGTGGTGGTGGTGAGGACATAACTTGCTATATAGATCACTGAACACAAATTGTAGTAAACTTGTGAAATGAGGGCAGTAGTAAGTATTTCGAATTATGCATATAAATTACACGAAGTTTTCTCTTTCTCTATTTTTTTCGATAATATTATATTTACTTTGTTCTAAACCACTAGACATTAATTACCAGCTTTTCAATCTCGGTAATTGTCTCTGTAATTTTTCTATGCAAGTATGTAACTTGAATGAGTTCTGCACACACTATTTCCTTAAAAAGTTATATTAATCTTTCTGTCGACAAAAACCAAGAGAGGAAATATGGGCTTTTATTATTTTTGGAACATGCACGGTTTCCCTTAGTAATCGTGAGCCAGTCGATAGCCAATCACACGCAATTTTTTTCAGTAGGTTATGGACAGTATTTGTAAACGTATTAAAGTTTGGGTTAATGTTATTTCCACAAAATCAGGGATTAACAGCTCGTTACGGACTGTCTGTTAAAGTAAATGCAATTTCTTTTATTGGTAATTTTGTGATTCAAGTTCTTTAGTTTTGAAAGAATCGCTCAGCCTTGTGTGTTTAACGGTGTGGTAACGTATATAAGTTGAACCATGGTGAAGTTTGCACAAATACACAGTACACAAAAAAACATCATGATTGTTTGTTTGATTGTTTTTAAAGCAAAGCCACAATGGGCTATCAACTGTGTCCACCGCTGGGAATCGAACCCGATATTTTTGCGATGTAAGTCTGTAAATTTACTGCTGTCCACCAGGGAGACGAAACATTATGGACTTACTCACGTTAATACAAATAAATGTCTGATTATGTGCGTACGTGTTTAGCAAAAGCTTTAGGAAATGCTTTAGATATCGTCGAGTAAAAGCAGTAAAAAAAAAAAAAGATGTTGTTCGTTTAAGTTCGTGATCGGAATATGGACATCTTATAAATATCCCAAAAGTAAGATGGTAGAGTTATCATTTAGGACTATGGGAAGGTGTGATGCAGCAATATAACATTCAAACGCATCCGTTAAGAGATGTTGATTTTATCTCTCTTTCATCCAAGTGTCTAGGAAGGAAGGAAGAAAGTAGCTCTAACAGGATTACTAATCCTTACATGTCGACCATCATCCTCGAACAGGCCAGATATATGGGGATTTAGGTAAAACATATCAATGGCTTTTATGACTTCCATCGTCCTGTATACGAGTATAAATAAGTGATCAAACATCGTGAGTACATTAAAAAATGAGTTCCAGTCGGTTTGGTAACCGTTTTATAAGCAGGAATTTCTAAGGGTCTTCAAAGACTCTCATATTTGAGGTAACTAAATGATCATTATATAGATTTTTGTAATTAACATCCTATTGTTAGCGAGCCGGACTGGGATCTGATGTTCCGTAATTCACATCTCATTACCAACAACAACAGAAAAAAAAATGAAAAAAAAAACTTTTTGGGTGTGCATATGTTATAAGAGTGACTGTCAAATCCTATTACTATGCTTCAAAAGATAATCTCTAAAACAGAAAATAGTCCATTTCTACTGCTTCAAAAAAAAAAAACAAGGAGAAAGGAGGAATATTAATGTAAATATTAATAAATATATATATATATTATAATTTGCAACATTTGCAGCTAATAAGCAGATTTCAAGTCGTGAAAAGTCATCTCAAACGATAGACCTAACATTTAACATGTTTAATTAAAAATTACGCTAATAGCAAAAATTGTCATGTTAAACTTCGTGATGTAACTAAATGAAGTTACGGATGGCATTATATTCATAAGGAAAAATTCGAAATCGTTGGTCAAGTTATTAGCCTAAAATCGAGAATGGTTTATAGGTGATTCCTTGTTCCAGAAGAAGAGAAAAAAGATATTGTAATAATAGTGATTGTCAAATTTATTAAACGCAACACGTTAGTAACAAGTAGCCTGCTCTGATCAACAGTGAAAGAAAACAAATGAAAACCGTGTTATTCCAGTATGAAAAGAAGCGCGACATCAAGTAGCTTAGGTCGATAATGCTGCCATCTATTGGCTTCAACAATTTTTATTAATGTAACATCTTTGAATCGGTTTGATTATCAAAGTCATGAGAAAAGTTTTTGAAAAGGAAAAAATAATTTAATTTGAACTAAGTATTTCTAAAGAAAAAGTTATAATAACTTTTAACCGTGTTTTATAAACGAAGTGAATATTATTAATTAAGTTTTGACATGTTCGGTGAAAACTGTTTAACGGCCTTCACCTTCTTAAGACCGAAACTCTATATACTGTTTTACATAATTTGGGTGTAGGTTTGGGAATAATTACAGGTCTGTAAAAGCACACCATGTTTCGTGATAACTGTTTAGGTATAGTGTAAGATGATGCATATGTGCATACGTATAATAAATGCAGAGATGCGCGTATAATCTTTAGGTTCGTGATCAAAATACTCGTCACGTGAAGACTGATACGTTACGTTCAAGGTAAGCGTTAAATTCAGTGCATATACGTATACGTGTGTGTGTGTTTACCCGGCGCTACTGTGTAAAAAAAAAGTACACTACATCAGGACCCTCAATCACAAGGGCTCCCCCACCCCCAAAAAAATAAATTTTCAATACTTCTATTATATACTTGTTTATTTTGATCACTTTAGTATATTTTTTATATCTTATTGTCCTTCTTACAATTCCTATATAATTGAAATAACCGTCGACATAACCATGGAAGGTGAGTCACGGGCGGTTAGAGATAATAACATAAACTGAACTAAGATTTACGAGGCTTCATTGTAAGCCTTTGTTCCATGACCACAGAATAGCTAGCAGCGGACCTTATATACAATAGTTACTGCTCACACCGAGTTATGCTGGTTTGCTGATCAGTAGACTATTAAATATATCAAATATGCTAATCTCATTCAAAATGGTATCTACATACAAGTACTTGTACAAAACTTACTTCGTTGATGACGACAATTTACGTTTTATGCTATCTTTAAACAAATCAATAAGTGGAGGAGCTACAAAATGAATGGATTTTTTTTTCAGAAGATAGGGGTTGGCTGTCTGGAAAGGATCCTAAGGTTGACTTCTTTCAGCCCTATCTGGTTCGCTGCTATAAGAGTAGGATTATTTCTTTTGAGTAGGACATTTTTGGTGTATATTCGTTTTTCTGTAGTTTAACACTAAATTGGAAAATAAATAATTTGACTTCCAGCTTATTTGCAGAATACATTAAACGGTTACATTACTTACTTTTACTTTTTAGTTTCGTTCTTTAATATGTGGCCCATTTATGAGAATATTTTAAATCATGCTGGATTTAACTTAAAAATTATTGGTGAGTGGTTTTTAAGTTACTGGTTAATTACCAGTTGAATTAAACTGAAAAGTATAGGAAAAATGACTGAGTCAGTCGTGTTAGCGTTATCTTTCTGGAAAATCTGAAGTTCCCTTTAAATCCTGGAGGTGTAGTAATGTAGAAAACCTACAGGATTGGATAAAAATAATGGGAAACATTTCCTAATTTCAATATGACTCTTAACCCTTATCATAAATTAACATTTAAACACTGAACTTAAAGTAAGTTGCATACCTCATTTCTAAATATATTGAGTAAAGACTACTCGTTGCTGGTTTGCTTTAAACTCAGACATCATCTCTTCCAGGAATAATCTGCCTATTCATGTGAGCAGTTGTTTTGGAAAGTAGATCAACAAACTTACAAATGGCACCATAGAAACTGAATCAACAGTACGAAAAAACATCTTTTAAATAAAAAGTTTTTATGAAATAATTTCATTTATCTCCCTGTTACACACAGAAATTTTGTTCTTGATAAAATGTATATAATGAGTATATACTAAAATAACTATATTTTGAATAATTATTCATTGTTTTATTTGCTCTTATTTTTACTAATAGAGCAATGCATTAAGTGGAATTTGTTACCTGACAGTTGAAATATTTTTATATTTACTCATTAGTAGCTTAAAATATCTGTGAACCATTAATATTTCCAGCATGCATTTTCAAGCGTGTATTTGTAATCATAGGATACTCTCATATTTCAAGATGGCGTTAAACAGACCCTCATATGCTATGTATACACTACTAGCCACCTTTATATTGGGTTGGACCACCTCTCTCAGAGATTATAGTCTAGGCTCGTCGTGGTATAGATGTCACTAAATGCCCGAAGGTGTTTTGTTTGAATGTAACCCATTCATCTAAGAGTGTGTAATGCACACTTGTTCACAGATGTTGAAAGATTATTTCAGTAATAAACTTGACATCCAAGTTCCTCCCAAATATAGCTAGTCATTCCGAAATGTGGTTAGTGTGCTATCCATGGAAAGAGCCTGAATTTAGTTCAGTTTTCTTTGAAACAATTTTGGACAATACGAGCGCGATGGAGTATTACATTTTTAAAGGCCTTTTTCATCAGTGTTAAATTTCCTAATTACCAACAATGTTCAGGTATATTCGGCATGTTTTTATATTATAAAGGAATCAAAGGGTCCAACTCCTGCAGCGAAAGTTATCCCCACATCATTTCCAGCAGTTTGCGCTATCCGAGTATCACAAAAGAAGACTATAGTAGCAGCTTTATGTGATTTGCCCCATATTTCTACGCCATCTTCATACAGAAGAGGGTGATATGTGGCCCATCAGATCATACCACACACTCACAGGTATTCATTGTCCGCAAGTTATGCTATAAGTACCACTCAAATCTTATTTTTGTGCTCCTATACGAGATAAACGGTTTTCGAACTGGCTATTGATTGCTACACAAGAGTGGTCTTCACATGTTACGGTTGGAGATTTTAATCAGTTAATTGGTTAACAGCAGTTGGCGGAATAATTTTTCTTTGTGGCACGAGTATTCTCTTTCGATTGCACTGTTGGTAGACTCAGAAGACAGAAGGATTTGAACAACAAAAGTTCTATTACGGTTCTTTGAAAGACGGAGAGATCGTTGCTCTTACCAATTGTCTTTCACACTAACTATGATGTGACTAAATCTCTACAGTTACAGGATTAAAATTTTTTTTTTGTCATATAACACGATCAGTATATTTCTTATATACTAATAGATAATGTTATTTAATTATACGTGAGAGGATCCTAATGAAGTGGCCACCCAGTATATTTATATCACAATAACCTATTACAACAAACAACAGAAGAGAATGTTATTTCAAAACTTTCTATGATATGATTCAACTTCTTGACTTCTAAAGATAAACTTCAGATTTAAAAAAGTAACGAGGTCACTAATCCGCTGTTTGGTTTTAGCTTTAATCTAAAAAAAAAAGATCAACGACATTATTTCGTAGTTAGGCGGAGTTTACTTTGAAAATGAAGCAAAGATAGATATTTCAAACGTAAAGTGCTTCTATTATAAATGTAACGATGTTCTTGTTTGTTTGTTTTGAATTTCGCGCAAAGCTACACGAGGGCTATCTGCGCTAGCCGTCCCTAATTTAGCAGTGTAAGACTAGAGAGCAGCTAGTCATCACCACCCACCGCCAACTCTTGGGCTACTCTTTTACGAACGAATAGTGGGATTGACCGTCACATTACAACGCCCCCACGGCTCAAAGGGCGAGCATGTTTGGTGAGACGGGGATTCGAACCCGCGACCCTCAGATTGCGAGTCGAGCGCCTTATCCACCTGGCCATCGATGTTCTTGATACATAATCTGTGTGTGATTGGATAAGTTATAAAGATGTTCCGTGGTTCAGATTATATGCTACTTCATTTTTGTTCTCAAATGTCCATGGACTTATAACGCTAGAAACCGGGTTTCGAAACCCATGGTGGACACAGCACAGGTAGCCCATCGTGTAGCTTTGTGCTTAACTACAAACAAACATACCGAACAGTATATGATCCACATTTTGTAAAATATATCAGAAAATCGCAAAACTTTGTAATTGTGCGGCACTAAAGGGTCGCAAGGTTATCTAAACAACTCATTTACACACAGTTAATATTTTCGTGATAATTAAATGTAGCTTGTTTCATTCAGCACAGCATGTTATCATTGACATTTGGAAAACTGACAGTCATAAGTTGATGAAATAGCTGTAACCTTTCAGACTGTTTATTATTAGTAATTGAAAACTATAAATTTAATGGGTTGAAATAAGAAAATACGATAAGATCAAACTGAAAATTATAGTTGTTTTTACTAAAGCAATTTAGGATTAAACAAATGCACTTATTAAGGTAATGAAATATAAAAAATATATATATATATAAAGCTATCGGATACTTGGCAGAAACTTACTAACCAAGTATGTACTATGTTAAAGATGTCAGTATTAACCAAGTGTGTGCTACGTTAAAAATGCCTTTATTTACAAGTGTGTACTATGTTAAAGATGTATTTATTATCCAAATGTGTGCTAGGTTAAAGATGTCTGTCCCAAAAGTGCGGATCGTGTTGTGAGGGTAATGGGCCGTGAACCTTAAACCCTTGGATTCCTAGTCCGTACACTCTAACCACTATATCATTTAGATCGCATCATCATGTGCTTACGTCGTGTAAAATAAGCTTATTTAAAGAGAACTACAATACAGGAGTTGTAAGATTTAATACATAAATCATTTGTAAAAAAAAAAAACACCTTAATTGTTGTATTAGGAACAAAGCATAAAACAATAGGATTTCTTAAACATTACTAACTGTATAATTGCCAGAAAGAAATATATAATAGCATAAAATACTTCATAGATTGACAGCTGAACAATTTATCATACGTATTTCACAATAAGTTGCTTAAAAGAGCCTGAAAATACTCGAATGTGTTACTTTGTCAAAATCCAACTTAACCTTATATATATATGTTGAATTTTCAACACCCACAAAAAAAGTATGTTCCATTGCAAATATAGCGCCATCTATGGAGCACCTAAAACGTATTTCATTCCGAAATTTCAGCCATGTCTTTTTCAGAACGAAAGAATAACTGGAAATGAAAGCATACTTCGAAATGGAGCGATGAAAACGTGTGACCGAATTAAAGTTTTAGTATCGGTATTATCAATCTTAAGTTCAGGCCTAGCCATTCTTACGTTAAAATTATTGATCAGTAGGTGGACTATCAGTCAGCATCACTCGCAACCTACCTAATTATTCTTAACCAAACGGCGGGATTAACTATCATAGTTACAAAGTTCAGAAAGCGTATGTCATATTTATTGGCCTATCGCAGCTTGAATCTTAGACCTTTTGTCTTCAGCCCGAAACGCTAACTAATAGACCAAAATCGGCTCATTTTTAATCTTCGGTATAGATTGCGACAAATTTCGTAATCCATAAATAACTGATATTCTAATTTACAAAGATGTAAATAAAGCCAACTCCGTAGATGTTATTATACGAATTTAACTCTGCAATGCAGTTGTTATAGTTTGTCTTAGCGAAAAGCTATGCAGGGGGTAAGCTGCCCTCTGTCCATTGGAAAGGTCGTTTTATAATCAGTAGTTGAAATATTATAAATAGTCCTTAAAGTTGTTTGTCTGGTACGGTTGTTGTTAAACATGAGCCCTCATAACAATTGTACTTTTTTGTACGCCGCTACAGACAATAAAGTTGCCAGTAAGAATTACACATTGTTTTATATCGCCGAAGAAAATACGAGTTTCTAATAACAATTGTACTTTTTTGTACGCCGCTACACACAATAAAAGTTGCCAGTAAGAATTACACATTGTTTTATATCGCCGAAGAAAATACGAGTTTCTAATAACAATTGTACTTTTTTGTACGCCGCTACAGACAATAAAAGTTGGCAGTAAGAATTACACATTGTTTTACATTGCCCAAGAAAATACGAGTTTCTAATAACAATTGCAATGTTTTATCACCGTTGCAGATTGTATTATCTATGCCAAGGTTACGACAACAATATGATCAAAATAATAAAATAATTTCGTCATTGTTTAAAAACTAAATATGCAAGTTTCAAATAAGAAGAGTCCATAAAGACATTTGATTTACATTATTTGTACATTTGGGCTCATCCAAATATCGACATGAAAGGCCCATTTAAATTATGAAGGGCTAAAGTCAGCAGGTATGTAATTGTTTCAATACGTCTCTACTCACATCTGTTAAAAAATTGAAGAAGATGATTAAGCTGATTTGCATGGATAACAGAAAAAAAAGAGCACCTGTAAGAAAATAATTTCAAGAGTCTCGGTCTAGGCACACAAAATGAAACTGTACGAGATAAGGATCATCAAATCCCAATGTAAAGTAATAATTTCAGTGGGAATGATAAAAAAAAAAAAAACAGGGCAAGAAGAATAATGTAGGAAAGCATACGACAATTTTGCTGTCCAAATCTATGAAAATAAAGCACTATCCGGATAACACGTTTCCATGAAAAGTCACGTGCCGGTCATACTGATCAGAAGCCGAAAGCAAAACAAGTTTAAGATATAATTGAAAAAAGGACCATGAGAATAAAGATTAAACGGGCTAAAGTATGAGCCTTTAAAGCTAAATCAAAGTCCTAATCAAGAGGGGCAGCACTGCAAGGTCAGCATGGGCAAAAGGGAGAGAATAAGTCAGAAAGAACCAACTATCAATAACAGTCTTGAAACTGATCACAAAGTCCCGATGTACAATGAAGCAGAAAAAAATAATGATTCCAATAGTACTCAAAGATATTTTCTGTAAAATCATAACCAAGCTAAGTACACAGACAGCAGAAATATGCTAAAATGTAAAACCTCATAGCCCAAGGAGTAAATTTTGCATCTTTCACAAAGAACTTGAAAATAACCTTGAATGACATCTCGATAAAATATAAACCCGTGCAGCTTAGAAAAAAATAATATAATAGTATAATCATACCAGAGCTAAGCTAGTTGGAAGGGGCCAAAAGAAAAAAAAACAAAAAATATCCCTAATTCTGGCTACAATCATGAAATAATTGAATATGGATACATACAGTTAGAAATAACTCCACTCCTGACTCCAGGAATTCACCCTGAGACCCAAAGGATCTAGAGAAGAAAGGATGTTTTTAACGAGATGTTCCAAAAATATGAATAATGGAAGAGAGTGAAGAGATCACTCATGATCAAAAACTCGCCAACAGACATTTTTATGTATATTGTGTGGTCAACACTTGTACCTTCTGTTTTATGTGGAATATACAAGTCTGATTCCTCTCTCTCTTCTGCAGTAGCCTGTTAGTTGTAAAAATAAGAAAGACAATCAACATATTGTAAGACCCAACGTATTTATTCTATACGTTAAAATTTTTGTCTGTTGTTTTACACAGATGTTTAAATTATCTCCATGCTACTCATGTTAATTTTATGCTTTTTCAGTATTTATTCTGAACCTGCTATTTTTACATCATTTATACATACCTGTTAACAAGTTTTTACCTTGGAATATGTTAATACCAAATTAAAGTGTGTGTGTGCTAAGACTATTTTACTATTAATAATGTATGCAGTAATTTGCACTGCAAGAATAGGGGTTGGCTATATAGAATATAAAAAATGGTGTTTATATATTTCATATCAGTTTTTTAATTCCTATGTACTAGTACAGTACATTTTTTAAATTTCAGACATAAGTTAGCTTCCTCAACTGAGTAAGCAGCTGCAAATATCAACAAACAAAAACTAAATCAAACTTAGATTTTGATGTTTACTTCTATTATTTGTCATTAGAGGCAGTATAACACAAATTTTGTAAAATAACTCTGATAAAAATATGCTTTTGCATGTTTTTCAAAACCATTTTTCATTTAACTTGTAAGCGCATTTGTGATTATGATGATGTTTTTTTTTTCTGGAAATGATAAAAGTCATTACAAGTTTGAATCATGCATTATTAAAAAGGGATGATTTCAGTAAATCATGTAGGGTTACTTTAAGTTACTATATGATTCCACAAATTCAGTTTCAAGTCAAAAGGTTAAAATTAAAACAACTATAATTTAGGTAATGGTTCACTTTGGAGGTTTTAGCCTTAATAAAAGAACTATCTGAATATGTAAATCCCTTATTAATTATTATCAATTACAATATTCATCGTATAGGTCTAACCCTTCAACTTGGTTTATCATAATACTATTTATCCCAGTGTGAAAACCATTTTCAAATATTTCCAAATAAAAGATTACTAACATTTGTCATCTTATATTCATGTTTGGAAGATAAATGTAAGGAGATTCTCCCATGGTTATAGAAGATATTTATAAGCATGAAATTAAGATATTGTTTACTACAAGTCTGTAAACTTATTAGTGACAAAGAATATGTATGCATAAACAGGCCACATTTATAATGAAATAACATTTTAACTTTAAATACAAAAAAAATATATTCTATATGTTAAAAATTTTGTCTCTTGTTTAAATTTTTTCTGTGTTTAAGGATATTATGTATAATTTTTGTAGTATAATAAACTTTGTACAACTAACATATATATATATATATATATTGATTTATATACAGTTTTAGTTTATTCACCAAAATAAAAATATTTCACAAAGATAAGTTTTTTTACAAAACGAATACTTAAGATGAAACTTTCAAATGATTTAACAAATCTAAAAATTACAAAAAATATTTAGTTGCTTCATTGATTACAGGACTGGAATCAACCACATCAGTAAACTCTTCTATCCTTGTTAACATCATTATTACACCCCTTTCTTATTCATGTTTTGAAACCGAACCTAAAGAATACAAAAGAAACCTTGTAATAAATATTACTTTTATCAAACGATTAAAGCAACATGATGCCATAGCAAGTTGAAATCAAAAGATAGAAACATTTTTATTGCAATAGTTTAAATACTTTGGAATTTTATAACAGGGCAATGAATTTATATACATATATATACATAACACACATGCAAGGCTGGAACTAGCAACTGCTTATCAGATGGTGTAAATCAATAAGTGGCATCCCCTTTCTGAAGTGTAATATAATTCCATTACATGTTACAAGGTTTCCACAATAAGCAATATAATCTAAATTTAAAAAATTAATTCTTATGATGTAACCTGGTTATTCAAACTAAGACCACTATGGTTTAAGACTATGAAGAATATTATGTAAAATACTGTTTTTTATGGCAGTGGGTTCTTGTGCTTAGCCAATGAGTATCAAAGGACACTGGTATTTTTTTTCCCAATTGATAATCCAGGATGATTATGTATATTCAGACAAGATGTAAACAACAGTCAATGTTAAAAAATTTGCTTCTAGCAAAACATTTATGGGAAAAAGCACACAATCATATTCACTCGATAAGCCGTTTCCATTACTACTAGTTTTGCCATCTACTCCTACTGCTGCATCTACTCATACCTTTCAACTCTTTCAAGTGGTCTGACATTGAAGTAGGTGAAGTGGGTCTTTTCGACTTGCCCATTGAGTATTTTATTCTGGATGGACTTTAGTGGGGTTGTCTCAGACTATTTGTTAATCTGTATGACCTCTGGCTTTGAGATCCTTCTTCTCCATGTTGCATTCAATCTCTTTGTAATTCCAAAGAAAACAGAAGATTGGAGACTGTCGCACATCTTTCTTAACTCAATCTTTACTTGGATACACCTCATTTCAAAATGGAAAACATGAAGATGTTACTAAGGTCTCTTCATTGAAGCTATTTGATGCCAGAGATATATATGCAGGATGCTTATCTTCTTATCCCTATTCATTATGTCATTTTCTCCATTTTTGGTAATGGAGGAATGGCTTATCAGTTCAATGCCCTTCCCTTTGTTTTGGCCTTAGCTCTGTATGTTTTTTTCTTGGATTATATCAAAGAATCTTCTTGTCTTCACAATTACCCTGACATCAACTTTTATTTTCCCATAGATAATTAGCTTATTTTGACCCTTCTGACTATCCAACTAGCTAATTCTCTTGGCTGAATAATCCATAGCTCAAAATTTCATTGTGTCAACACTGTATTTGCTATATCTGGGATTTTGAATCAAAAGTTCAAGGAACAATTCAGCCATCTCTTGCAGCATTACAATCTTTGGAGTCTTATGTTCATACTCTTATCTTAAGTATATTCTTCCAAAGACCTCTTTTCTTCTTTACGGATGATAACCTCACTTCACCAAGTCATTCCCTTGGAGTGTCTTCATATTTCTAAGTAGTGTCTGATCTCAGGCCCATAATCAAGATAGTAGAATCTCCATTTCTTGCTATTCCTTCTAACCTTTATCTTTTCACAGCATCTCACTCAAGGAATGGGGCTCTGTGTCAGAGAATCAACATCATTCTGGTTCTTGGACTCCTTAAGAAACAGTAGTTTACATCTACGTGTTAAAACTAAGTTTTTCAACATGGCTGTCTCGAAATTGTGCTCCTCTTTCACCACCATTCTGTGTTAGTTTATACAGATAACTCAACTGTGGTAGCTTACATCAACAGAGTGGTACTCATTCACACAGCTTTTGTTTTGTTGCAGTTTCTCTACTTCCTTAGTTTAATTCTCAATATATTTACCTTTGAGCCTGTCATGTTCCTGGTATGATGAGCATTTTATTTAACTCTCTTTCTAGAGATCATTGTCTTCTTCCCAGTGGATTTGGGAATGTTTGGTCATTTAATGATCAATATCTTTGTTACATTAACCAACTATTTTCAACTCTACTGATCTCTAGTTCAAGATCCAAATTCCCCAACAGTGGATGTCCTGAGACAATCTTGGGAGAACCTCTTTCTTATGCAAACCCTCCCATTCTGTCTTCTTCCTTGGATCTTGGCAAAAATAATTTACTCAAAGGACTAGGTTCTCCATATTTCTCCCCTTTAGCCTACTTAATCAAACCATGATTTTCCTATTATGTCAACCTTCTCACAGAGAACCAGCCCCATTACCACCAAGAAATCATCTTTTACAGCAAACTTAAACATCCATTTTTCAGAACAAAGTTCTATTTTTATAAATCCAGAGTAGTTTGTTGTTTGGTCCTTTGTAAAAGAAGCCAGATTCTCTTCATGGATGACTTATATGTTAGCCCATTCTTGTAAACACTCTTCTCTGGTTGTTTATCTTCTGGAGTTGGTGCATTAGACATGTTATAAGTTGTTTATTTCCAATTCCTTAACAAATTGCTTCTTTAGATATTTATTTCATAACCATGGTTTATTAGCTTCTTCCATAGCTGGTTAAGGAACTGTCTTATCTGCCACCTTCACATGCCATGGAAGCCATTAATCTCTTTTGTCCCCATTATTCAAAGATATCTCCCAAGCTCTTCATCTTCAATGACCCATAGTTCCTAGACATTATCATAAATGGGACTTGGGTTTGGTACTATGTTTATTTGCTTCTTCCTCTTTGAACCATTAATAACTCATTTGCTCTATCATATTTTCTTTTATTACTGGCACCAGGCAGATACCATTTTTATATATCCATGACTTTAATGCTTCTTATACTTTTTTTTTTCAGAATGCCTTATACTTGTACCCTCATCATGCCTTCCTACCTAAAACTTGGGTTGCAAGATATGGTAACCACTGTTTTTCAGCTGTTGTAACATATCCTAATAGATCATTAGGTTCATTTAGAACTCTTTTGTTTTTGTCTGTGATTCTTCAAGCCAGATGGAATCGCTAGCAAGTAAGTTATTCTCTGTTACATGCTTAGTTAACACTTGGGTTCACACTTTCTGTTGTGCATGGTTAAGCAGATATTGTTATAAGGCCCAACACCCATTTGTTTTTCATGTGTTATTATTTATCGTAATTGATCATGAATCTCATTAAAAAATCCTTTTTCATCACATCAGAGATAGTTGTTGTTCTCTCATACATACTGAATCTTTCAAAAGGTCTTGGAAAAAATTTTATATACTTACAATGACACACACTATTTGGATCTTGCTCTGGCTTGTACATTTCATCTGTCTTGTTTACCAAGATGTTCCCATCCATCTTAAAAGTGAATTTCAGGATATATCTTGCCAAAATTCACCATTTGGTGATGTCTTTGCTGTCCTAATCACAGTACCCTTTAGAGAATATTCTGAAGACCAGAATGTGGATGAATTCAAATGCATTATTAAAACTTTACTTATATTATTTGGTCTCTGATTGTGAACTTGTGATTCTTCAAGCCAGATGGAATCACTAGCAGGTGAGTTATTCTCTGTTACCAGCTTAGTTAACACAAGAGTCTACACCTCTGTTATGCATGGTTAACCAGGTACTGTTAAAAGGCTTAACACCCCTTTAACATTGCAGGGGCATCTGGGATCATGGAATCATCAGATTAAAAAAATAGCAAGGTTTTTCTTATAATATGAGACTCTAAGTTTGAACAGATTCATCATGTCACACACTAGCAAGTTACATATACCTCTGCAATTGTCCTAGATAAAATTCAACCCTGGAGATCCAAGAGATAGTGATGCCCTCTACAAGTAGACAAATTATGACATATTGTGGCTGATGATGCCTTTGTAGGTACCTTTTCCACCTCCATGTGCACATCCTTGCATAATATTTAAGACATCAGAGACAAGACAACCATTCTTCATATGATATTTCATGGCTCCAATCAGGATGTGGAACACCTTACTGCTTTATATTTATTTTCCTTAACCTAATCGGTGTTTCTAATGCACTGTCTTTATGTTAGAGAGCCCATCCTTGGGTCTGCCAAAGTCTTTTTGATTCTCCCTGGGTGCTCATTGATTGAGCCAGTTACACTAGTTGACAAACATTGTTGAACATGAATATAGGGAGTCTTAACTATTCATTGTCTACTCCTCTGAGAATCTTCCACTACAGACAATGGTACACAACGGCATTTTGAGATTTGACTCTGATTATCTGTTACACTACTACCTGTGACCATTCCAAAGATAAATACATACTGCTCAACTACCTTTATTTAACAATTATTTCAAAGGTGATGAAGGCTAGGAGGTACCCTGCTGAGAAGAATGGATTTTTTCAGTGCCCTCATTTGATCCAGTCTCTTGTGAGGCTGGTTGCTCCACTTGTTTTTCAATGATCCAGTCCATTGAATCTACCCTGGTTCTGGATTCTCTTCAACTCTGCTTGATCACACTTTCAGTTGTTTTAGTCAATATTGTTACCTTCCTGCCTAATTAAAAATCCAAATTTTGAAGACTCAGTGACCCTTAAAACTCTCTACATTCCCCTCCTCCATCTTAATATGAGTATTTTGGCTTTGTATATTTTAGATTTAAGTCTACCTATTTTTAATTTAACATTTTTAGAATTAAAATTTATTTCAAACAGGTACCTATCTTTGAAATACATTCCCACCCTTCAAACCCCACAACCAGGAGATATATAATTTACATCACTACAGCTTCTAAAAATATGGTATATGGTGGGAAAGAGCTTATATTCCTTCTCCTAACACAAGCACAATAAGTCACATGGAAGGTGTGAGAGTGGAGAACTACAAATAAGTTGGCATATGCTCTACATCGTATCAAAGGCACTCCATACTTTAGTTACATTTGTTGAAAGCAATAAGGAAAAGCTTTTTATATTTGAAAGGCAAGTACAAGTTTGAAATTCAATTTAATTATAAAAATTACAAAATGTAAGATATTTTCATGTGATGATAGTACATGTAGCTCATAAAAGCTGCCTTCACTTACCATCATTGAAAAACGACATTGTTACACAGTTGAAATATATGGTCCATCCAACTATTAATCTAGTCTAAAGATCATTACCTTAAAATTTCTTAACACCAATTAGTAGTTAAATCACAAAAATGATGGCTTTGTACAAATATTTAAACTTAATTTCCTGTAATACTACTACATTACATTGAAGATCTTATAAAAGTTTATAACATATTTATTAAAATGTATAAAATTGTTTTGCTAAGAAATAATAGTAAATGAGCAGTATAATAATGAACAAAAGCAATTACAAACCCTTAGCCTAATCATGGGAATTTTTGTTTTGTTTGGGAGAAGAAACTACATATTATAGATGATCTTATACCATGTAACTAATTTTTCTGTTAATAAACCTATGAATATTTTAAAAGAAAACTAAATAAGAAACTCACCAAAGTATCATGCAATGTTTCTAGCTTTTCCTGTGAGCTTAAGATCCTGAAAAAAATTAATATATACAAATTAAATTTACAGTATATATATATATATATTGAATAGCAATAATTTAAACCAAAAAAAGGAAAGTTAATAACACTCATTAAAATAGATTATGTTATCAATTATAACCCTAGAACTGTCACTGAGGTCCATGGATCCATTTTGTTTTTCAAACATTTTTCTAAACTATTAATGCACCACCCTAATAATAACTGAGTCACACAAAAACATTTAAACTAAAATAACATCTATATTGTAATTAATCTTACCACTCACTGCTGAAGTCTTCTGTCTATATTTTAGATAACATATGAATAATTTCACTTTCCTGTTTTGATCTTATATGTTCCTTTTCCTCGTGTCCATACAAAATCATTTGTTTTAATTAATACAAGGTTTTCCACTGTTTCATATTTTAAACTGAGCCTTTGGTCAGTGAGCATGTGGATAAGGTGATTAAACCCTGCCTCTGCAACACTATTACTGAGCCTTATGCAAAGCAGTTTTCACCAGCATACAAACATTCTCAAATTCCTTCTGTATAAAAGTACATGTGCCCAAGGATCCTTGGTTTTGTCTACATTTATGTAACACTTAACCATTCTCTTGAATTCTTTCCATTCTGAGCTTATCTTAGTGTTATCATTTTAGTGTCTTATAAAATGCTCTGCAAGTAAATTTAAACACTCAATTTCCCTGGTGGTGTTACTGCAGTTTGATGGATCTATTCAGAACATATTTTGATAAAGTTCACTCTCAAATTAGAAGAATCTTGATTCAAGACAAGCCTGTATTGGAATAACTGTAATTCTCAGTTTGTCTACAGTTTTCTCAATACAGTTTATCTTGTTCATTAAGCTGTAGTTGACAATGACAGTGGGGGTATTCTCTGTGTTCCTTTTTTATTTTTCTGGTGCCCTGTTTCAAGGCTCATAAAATGCCAGGACCCTGATTTTATTTCCAGATCAAGTTTGAACTTTTTCAAAATACTTTCACAGCGTTTACCTGAAGTTTCTTCCTTGAATTCCTGTAAGGCATCCTTTACATTTTCTACTATAGGCAGTATCTGATAGCATAAAATGTTTTCTTTTTCAAACTGCATAGACAGAACAGATCATGCATCCAGCACATTGTTGTACAAGCAAAATGTTGAAAGAAAAGTAAAAACTTTTTATCTTTTTCTAGATAAAATTTACAACAACCAAGGGAATTCTCTATTACTTGAGCAAGAATTATCTAATTACTCAGTAAATGGTTTACTCCATGTCTTGCGTGTGCAACAAATCGTATACCATGCACTTTGGGAAAATTAAAACTGTGCACACAAATTGCACTTGCAGTTATCTCAAAATGCTATTTGAACTTTTCAGATCTTTTGAATAAGTAATATATAGTTGTCATGAAGTATTTCACATCAGCAAATGATTTAGATACACTATCTTTCAATAACAATTCAACTTTATGGGAAATACAGTGAATGTTTAAATGCCAAAGACAATTGTCATTTTTCAGTTTTGTTAGCAATGTATTGTAAACTCCAGTATTAACACAGGCTCCATCAGCTGTAGCTGAAACTAGCAGGTACGTTTGTTTCTCTGCTGGATTTGAAACCTTTTCATCACATTTGAATACATGATCAGTTCTTCTCTTCAGATTAGTTACACCTGTGTCACCAAAGCTATCAATGTCCTTTAAGGCAACACAGAAATAAACTGGTGTACCTTGTTTGACTGTTCTAATGAAGACCAGTTCTTTTTCAGAGCCAGTTTTTCTTGCCCAACTTCTATCACTAAGTACTGCAAAAGCTACTGTTGAACATAAAATCACTGCTACTTTCTCACATATGGTTTCTACAATAACATTAATAAATTTTTTACTCTGTTGGCATTATCAAAATTTGAAATTAGTTATATCATATTTTGTTTATGCACTTATCCAGAGTTTTAAATACTAACAAAGCCTGCCCATCCACAGCAAGCAAATAAGCTGTTGTAAGAAGCTTGTAGAAAGATCATCACTAGCTATACCACTGGTGACAGGGAGTCTTATCATCATCTTCAAGCAATGTTTTAAAGCCTTAAAAGCACAACTGTATAAACACATAAATTTTGCATAAAATAATTTAACAAAAACAGCAAAGCTTGAATGAATAAAATAAATGGACAGTAGAATGTATGTAAGAGGTAATCCTAGTAACTGATAACACAAAAACAATGTATGTATAGGCCTACCAATTTATAACAAAAAAAAATCAATGAATAGATAATACTGTTCATAAAATAAAAACATTTAATTATGTTTAAATTTGTACTTGAGTAATAGAGGACACAAAATCAGTTCTCTAATTACCTTAATATATGCTCACCTGACACAAAGTTAACAAATAACCAAACCTAAAGTTCACTAGTAACTTGAAAATCAGTTAATGTGCATATCATCAAGTTAGGCCTTGGCCGATAACTTGAAAATTCATATAAAGTCAATGACAATTTTAATGTCTAACACACTAACAACTACTTTGGGAACAAGCATTTTTCCTCTGCTTTGTGATGCTTGCAATTTGCATACAAATACAGGCCTATACAGGCAACAATTGGGTTTACCTTTGAATCAAAGATATTATAATATACTGACTGTGAAATGTAGGTAGCTGATGATACAGGCTGCATGCATAAAGACAAACAATGAAAGAATATTGTTATAAATTTCAGTAAAAGAGTATAAAAACAAGGTAATATATATACAAACACCTAAAGCAATTTGGTGTGTTGTTGAATTCAAATGGCAAGTAATAGAGTACTTCATTATGAATTGAGTGCCATATATGTATATATACTTGTCCACCTTTTGCTAAATGCACCCTTTCACTTCTTTTTATATCTCCTTTCTATATTTAGCACAAAACTTGCACCAAATTTTTGTTAAAATGTCTTCCTAAGATGAAGAAGAAAATCCAGTTTGTCCACCGAGATTCCATTTGCCAAATGATGACAACATAATAATGTTTCACTGGCTAAACTGAAACATGTTTACAACTGAAAGTGAAACCAGAACTAAACTATGATGATCTCTGATCTATATGACAGCCCCTGAAGATTCATGTCAAACAGAAAATCAAATCAGTTCATCAAATGCAACTTAGGTCACGAACAAATTCTTAAAGCTCTTCTTGCTGTTCTGAATTAATAACCAATTCTATAATTTAAACTTTAACACATTGACTTTATCTCTCAGTTACAAATATTGGATGTTTAAGTAGTATAACAATATAGTTTGAATATATCATATCACTGTTCATGTAACATCTCTAGTCTAGGCCAATTAAAATTAAAGTACCAGAGTCATAGCAGCCAACAGGATCACACACACAGTTATTATCTGTAAGCTTGCTCTGTGTAAACAAATAACAGCTGATTGTGTGAACAGTGAGCATCATGACAGAGTTAACAGGGGCTCTAATAAGCCCTTGCAAAACCCATTTTACAAGCATTTGTGAACACCAGTGTGATGGTGCCTGTCAAACATGAAAGACTATAATTCTTATTTTAACAGCCTTCTATTTCAACAGTTTCCTTGAAAATGACAAGTTTTTTTTTTTCAAAACTAGACAGGTTTTATATGTTTTTTAATTCTTTAATCTTTTGTGTGTTTTTGTATTGATTTGTTACTTCTTTCCTTATCAATTTACATAAGGCATTTCTCCTTCTTTAGTAGGCCTGTAACCTAGTCTAAATTATTATTAACAAAACATTAAAAAACAAGAGACCTTTTTGTCTACCTAGACTATCCTATCCACTAAATTAAACACCAAAAAACTTAAAACAACTCTTATTCAAATATTTATTAAGCTTTCCTTAAACTCTCTTGAAGTGACTGCATCTACCACATCTGAAGGCAACCCATTTCAAAATCCAACCATCCTATTGGAAAAATAAAGCTGTCTTAGCAGAGGACTCTTGCCCTGCCAAAATTTATATCTGTGCCCCCTAGTCTTACCATTTTCATGATTAAATATGAAAAAAGATGATGCATCAATACTATTAATTCCCTTAACAATCTTAAACATCTCAACCAAGTCTCCTCTAATTCTTCTTTTTTGAAAAGACTAGTTCTGAGATTTTAATTTATCTTCGTATTACAACCTTTCCATCCCAGGTATCATCCTAGTAGCCTTCCTCTGAACCATTTCCTACAATTCAATGACAGTTGTAAAGTAAAAAGCCCAAGACTGAACACAATACTCAAAATGTAGCCTAATCAATGACCCATACAATGAAATTACAACACCTTCAATATTTCTGTTGATACAACCTAAAATCACATTTGCTCACTTATATATATCACTATTACGCAGTATTAATACAACTTTATTAGTTTATACAATTTAGTCTGTTCAGCCTAATTCAATTTTCACATTTTCCGGTAAATGATAAATAATTTTAAATTTTGGACCTAATTTACTGCATACCATATAGTCTTTTAACCTTATACGTTATATTAATATTACTACTGCTACACTATTATAAGCATTCCTATAGCATGAGTAGTTGTACTGTTGTAGTAATAGTATCACTATCACTCGATTCTTAGTCCTCGGCCCAATTCGATAACCGAATAAAAACACCAATAGCTATAGTTAGAATTATCAACACGTTTACCTTTCCATTACATTATTCACTTTTCTTAAATTTTCCGCTAATCCGTTAATAACAGTATTTAACTGTTGAATACTTTCCCATACACTGGCTTCTAATTCGGGACTGTGTAACGATGTTGATGATGAATCTCCCTCCATTTTCGTACAGTGCCACCTTCTGGTGTATGTTTTTATTTCAATTTCATTTCAATAAACTATTTTTCAATATTTTTGTACCAATGTTTATTTAAAGTTTAAGAAATACAAACCCAAAAAGATTTAACTTTTATTATTTATGGGATAGTATTAATGTAATATTAAACAAATGTAAATTGATGTAAAATTAAGTATATTAATACATGTACTTAAAATCTATGTTTTTATTGGATATTTTAGAACCGGTATTATCTTCTAATTCGACTGAAGAAACAATTATACCCTGGAGGAACAAAGGTAAGTTTACGGACTTATAACGTTCAAATCCGAGGTTCGATTCCAAGCGATGAACACAACAGATAACCCAAAGTGGCTTTGTTCAGAAAAACGAAGAAAGAAAGAAATAATTTAAACTATTCTGATATTACACTCTTCTCACATAAGCAAGTAAATCAGTAGTGGGAAAGGTTAAAAGACTGTTTTAAGCAAATATAAATATAGTTTTGTTGTTTTGATTATTTTATGTTTAAATAACGTCTTGTTTTATTTTTCATAGTAAACACTGATCTCTCTCTCTCTCTCTATCTATATATATATATATATATATATAATGTTCACATACACACAACTATATTTATATACAACAATAACTTCCAATGAAAGTAAGCTATGTGCCCAGAGCGAAACTAAAAATCAACATGGCCATCAATATTGCAAATCAACTATACTATTATTACGCATATACTTATAAAGATTAGACTCCATTGTTTCTTCAGTTAAGTACTCTCGTTGCTAATGGTGTTTTCAGCCATAAACCCAATAATATCTCACGAGGTACGGCCAGCTTAGGAGACTTAGGCTAGTTCTAAATACAAAATCTAATCAAACAATGCAAGTAAAACTTTATAACACAAGTATAATGATTAACGTAAATTCAAAACGAAATAAAAGTGAATATTTTCAATATTCATATAAAAAATTTCATTTATGACAGAAACAATAATTAAACAAAATAGAGTACCTCACCCAGGCAACTTACAAACACCAGTTTCTGTCCTAAACCGTATTCGTTGGTGTACATTTCTTTGGAAACATCCCTTCTCTTACACTGCACTTTTCCACTAAAATTATATTATTTTAGTTAAAAGCATGTCGTGTTGTATGCGCATACCATACTATGGCACAAACAAATACCAATGTTCGTGAAGATACAAAACAAAATAATACCTGACCATATAATTATAATATAACGATATTAAATGTTATAGTAAGAAATCAATTAATTAAACTTAATATGGAATTTGTCTGAAATCTTTTACCACCATTCATGGGATCATAAAATTAAGGTATCTTCTACTAACATTATGAGGAGGTTGGAGGAAGTAACAAATAAAATTCAATCTATTCAAAAAGCCGAAAAATAAAACACGATAAAACACTACACTACATGCATAAATACACTAGTTGCAATATGGCAAAGAAAGTGAATATAAAAGGTAACTATACAAATTAATCTAGCTATACTAATAATGTAAGTTCATGGTCAGCTAATATTAACTATATGCTATAATAGCTAAAACTAGCTTTTCATAAAACAAATGGTAATCAATACATTAAAGTTCTTTACTTTTACCCTAAAAGACATCCCAAAGAATCAAAGTGTAAACGTAAAAGTTTTTAAGAGTTTGTGATATTCTGTAAAAGTTTTAAATCCATAGTCTTTAACAAGAATATTGTTGAATCTTCCACAGAACTGAATGCATTTTGTGTATATTTTTTTACAATTAGAAGTTGTTGGTTTGTTGTTGTTGTTTCTGAAGTTAAGCACAAAGCTACACAATGGGCTGTCTGTGCTCTGCCCACCACGGGTATCGAAACCCGGATTCTAGCGTTGTAAGTCCGCAGACATACCGCTGTGCTACTGGGGCTACAATTAGAAATTTCGGATTTGAATAGTGCGATTGAGTTTATGAGCTCTATCCATAAAATCTTGTAATTATGAACAAATTCTTTTATATCCAATATTAATCTGTTTGTTTTATAGTAAAGCTACATTGGGCTTTCTGCTGTGTCCACCGCAGGAATCGTACCCCCGGATTTTAGCCTTGTGAGTCTATAGACTTACCGCTGTCAAACCGGAAGACTTATATCTAATAAGCTGTAAATAGTTAACACTGTAAAATAACTAGTTTGGAAGATTTGTATTTGGGAATGGAAAGTTTACAGCTTCAAAATTGAAAGTTTCAGTTTTATTGATAGTGATATTTAAATCTAAATAATTTGCTTTGTTTGTCATGGAAGAGCTACTTTCTAGGGTGAGCTGGCGGATAAATTTGTAAGGCAGTGTCCAGAATATCTTGATAATTAAAGTAAGTGTCAATTAATATATATATATATAACGAATGAATTATGAATATTTTTAAACATTATTACTTGAGTTTAGGTCACCAGCATAGTTACAAAGTAAAATTATAGAAGCAATACAGAGATAATTAAATTTATGTTATAAATGTGTTATTCTATACCTAGTGAACCATATTCGCAAAAATTTGTGGGCACTAGGTAAAATGCGGAAAGCTTCGTTCCGCATAGTGGCGGAACAACTTTTAGAACCAAGCCAAATCACCCAGCTCTACTATAAATACTCTATATTTCTGTTAGCAACATAGCACTAATTTGATGGCTTGAGTGCTTTATCCACCAGTATGTTACTTTTTTTTTTTTTTAGTTATGCTATTGAAATTTGAAGTGGTTTCCATTTCTATTATTTAAAATTAAATAGTTGATCAAAATTATGTTAAACCTAAAGTTTTATGGGGTGTACTATGCTCTTATAACATAAATTATAATTAAAGATTATTTGTCATGTATTTCTACAATTTGCCAATTGATTCAAGTCATTCTATAAATAATGCTTCAACATTCTTAATTAAGCTAGAAATACCCAAGAGTTTAATGTCGTTGGCAAACATTATTAGTTTTCTAATTATGCCCATATCACTATCAATATCATTTGTGTAAATAAGAGAAAACAAAGTTCTAAGCACTGCCTCTGGAAGCAATTCAGTAATAACAAGGGTCCATTTAGGATGGACTTCATTAACAACAACTTTTTACTTTTTCCCACCTAACCACCCTACAATTCAATTAATTAATTATTCTCAACTCCTTCTGATGTAATTTTCTTAGCTAATTCTTGGTTTAGTACCTTATCAAAAACTTTCTGAAACTAAGTACTCCAAAGTCACACCCTTTCTATCACCCACATAACAAATAACATCCTAAAAATAAGTTGAAAATTTAGTAAGGCAAGATTTACTTTTTTAGATCCATGTTGGTTATCAGATTTATTATCATATTTCACTAAATTATTTTGTAAAGGTTCTTTTAACAGACTCTAGAATTTTTTCCACTACAGGAGTAAGGTTATTTGGTCTATAATTTATAGGACAAATTTTATTAGGATCTTTAAAAATTAGAAGTGAAATATGGAACTCTCCAATCCTTGGGCACCTACCCACTCTTTAGTGACCTACCAAGAATGAAAGAGAAAGGCCTGTGTATGTGTTCTTTGACTTCTTTTTAAAATCCTAAGGAAAATCTTAAATGGCTGGTCCTAGTTCTTTATCTATTTTTAATCTGTCAGTCTTTGTACTTACTACCAAGGGATTAATACCTACATGATTCTGGTCAATTACAATATTTCCCATAGAATGCTCAGTAACAGGAATATTGATCGTATCTTCCCTTGTAAAAAAAAAATAGAAGAAAACATTTTAAAGCTTAGTTATTTCATAGTCTTCAACAATAATTTTGTCATCAGCATCATTTAAGGGTCTAATCCCCATTTTAACATTTTGCTTACCTTAACATACATATAAAATTTATCCTTCATTTTCTGTATGTCTAGTAAACTAGTGAGATTTGATTTCCCCTGTAATACTTTTCCTATTTTTAGGAACATGCCTATTTTGAACTAAACACAATTTATTTTAAAAAATTTTAATTTGTTCCACATCACCTTTTAACTTGTTTTCACAATTTGCTGATGATAAATGTTGTTCTATTTTATTGAAATTGCCTTTCCAAAATTTAGGAACCAAATTTGGATTTTTTTATTTCATAATGTAGAAGAACCTTCAACCTATTTATGTCAGATGATCCCCTACTTGAACTCTTGCAATCATACCATCAGTAATAGTTAATTATAAATGTAAAATGGCATCTCTCATGTTTGGTTGTTTGGCCATTTGGTATAGAAAAACCATCAAGAATCATTTATTGTGACTCCATATAATCAGTGTGTCTAAAATTACTGCATCAATATTCGTATTAGTAGCAACTTTAATCTCATACAATTTCACATTTACCCCTTCTGTCTAATCAGATGGCGTATAACAGAAAGCGTATGATAAGTTGCCTCACAAAAGATTTGTTACAAAAATGAAATCTGTGGTTGTGGGGGAAATGTTATTAAATTAGATAGAAAATTGGTTGGAGAGTAGAAAGCAGAGGGTAGTAATAAATGGAGTTAGATCTGACTGAATCACAACTTCAAGCAGTGTGCCTCAGGGCTCTGTGCTGGATCCTATGCTGTTTGTGATTTATATTAATGATATTGACTCTGGAATGACTAACACAATTTTGAAGTTTGCAGACGACATTAAGATTTTTGGGGTGGCTAACTGTATCAAAGATGCTACAGACTTGCAGGATGATTTAGATTATTTGATGCATTGGGCCAGTACGTGGCAGATGATGTTTAACTATACAAAATGTAAGGTGATGCATGTAGGTTTTCACAATTCAAATTATTGTTACAATTTAACTGGGAATAAATACATTAAATACTGTGGTTGAAGAAAAAGATCTTTGTGCTGTGATAAAAAAAATCACTTAAATCATCTAAACAGGAATAGGACTAACAGGATTTTGGGTAAGATCTGTAGAAATATTGATTACAAGACAAGAGATATTATTGTTTCACTGTATAGATCACTTGTAAGGCCTCGTATAGAGTACTGTATACAGTAGAAGGACATTGAATTGTTAGAGAAGAGCCACTAGGATGATACCTGGGATGGTAGGATTGTCCCATGAGGAGAGACTAAATCTCTAAACTTGTTTTCTTTGGAGAGGAGAAGGGTCAGAGGGGATTTGATTGAAGTGTTTAAGATTATTAAGGGTATTGATAATATAGATCCAAACTTTTTGTGTTTAGCAGTGAAAACAATAGAATAAAGGGTCATAAAGTCAAATTTTGGCAGTGTAGAAGTCATATGTGGTTTAGACAGTATTACTTTTCAAACAAGGTGGTCGGCTTTTGGAATGAGCTGCCTTCAAGGTGGTGGAGGCAGAAAAATGAACTGAGTTCAAGAAAAGATTGGATAAATACCTGAGTAATAAGGGATGGTTGTAGTTGGGAGCTAGAAGGGACATACTTGATGGGCTAATAAACTCCTTTTCATCCCTTTAAAATTTTATGAATTTATGAACAGTTGCCAGTTAAAAACTTGCTATTCTTGAAATCCCGGATTTTAATCCATATAGATTCAACCTCTTGACTACAATTTCTTATCTCATTAGTCCTAACAGACCACAACTCGTCCCTTATATAAAGAGCTATCCCATCCCTTCTCTTAAAAAGTTATCACTTTTAAATAACTTCTATCTGGAATTTCAAAACAATTCCTATTTTTCATTATTCTAGAAATCTAACCAAGTTTCAATAATTCCCTTTGTATTATAGTCTTCCATTTCAACTTCATCCCTGAAGTCATATATTTTGTTCCTAATACACATAACATTAGAATAATGACAACTAAGTTTGTAAGATTGTGCTTGATTGCACTATATTCTAATTTATGTTTAAGCATTACCCTGATAATTTTTCAGTTAAGTCTTGGATCCTGCAAAAATATATCATTCCTACATTTAACTCAGTGAGGCACTACTGAAAGGGCCACACATTTATTTATGTCTTAAACCTCTGAAGAAGTTCTTTATTAAGCAGCAACAGCTGGTAAACAGATTCTAGTCCTACTCTTTCTGTGTTTCCCACTACAAATAACTACCCATATATTTAATGAGAGAGTCACCCAATATATAAACTTCTTGTTCATCCATTTTGTCTTTGCATGCAACCAGTGGTTCAACTCTATAATACAGTACCTGTTATCTGTTTTCTCAAAATTTAACCAAGTTTCATTAATTCCCATTGTGTTATAGCCTGCCATTTCAACTTGATCTCTGAACTCAGTTATTTTGTTCCTAATACTCCTAACATTAGAATAATAGCAACTAAGTAGCAAACATTTGTTCATTTACTCTACACAAGATATATGTCCTTGGTGAGCTTGTCTTAAGAAGCCTGCATTACTTTTTTATAGATGTATGTGAATTTCCTCAGAACAGGTCACACTGAACCAAGGACCCGATACTTAGGGCTAGAAACATAGGCTGTGCAATTCATTCTACACTTCATTGTGTCAGTAAAGAAATGTATTTAATAGTTTATTTTCATTGGTCATTTCACAACTGATATATATACATACATACATACACACACTATTTTACAGGGGGTAAAAGAAGTGATCATTCAGAACAAAATAGTTTTTGGTTATTTTGTTACGGACCAGTGAAAAATGTATCTATTTATTTTTACTACTTTTTATTTTGATCAGTTTCATAATCTTGTTCACATTTATGTTGTGTGTTAATAGTTTCACTTAAGGTTAAAGTATTTTTAGGAAAATGTTTTTAATTTCAATTGCTTTAAATGTGTGTGTGTGTATTGTATATATTTTCTAATCATCAGATAATCACTGACATGAGCATGAGATTGTGGAAAGGAATTAAAAACTGCTCTAAGTAACTGCCTTTCTAACTATTTAAATTTGAGAATCTGTAAATTAGAGATGACTTCATTGTAGGCATAGTTCATGACATCAGTATACTTGAAATATACAAGTGTACAGTAGTGTTTTGTATTTGACAGAAGTAGCAAAAAATGGATTTGCAAGAAGCCCAAAATGCATTTGTGAAGATGTTAGCTGACATCAATAAGGAAGATGTAGCCAATTTCTTTTGTTGGATACAGTCTTGTTGGTTGACATCAGGTACTAGTATTATTTTAATAGTTGTAATCATGTCACAATCCAGTCCTGCATGTAATGTTACATATAATTATTGATAGTAAAATTTTGTTTCTTTAGATTCTACCTAATGTACATGGGACTTAATTGATTTCCTAATTTACATAATGGGCTTTAAAGTACAAGCAAGTACTTTTTGACTATCAATTTTGCAAGTTTTTCTTCTTCTGTATTATTTGCATAACCAACAATGGAATTTGTACTCTGTAATAACCACTAAGGTTAGGAAATATTGTGGATGAAATTAATACATGTAATTATGTGTATTTTGTATATTTTATTAGAATGAGATTTTGTTCATCATCAGGTCAGTTAATTCAGAAATAGAACTCAAGCCAAAGTAAAGTATGTTTTTCAATTTCTTTTATGTTAGGCTATTAATAAAAATATTTAACAGTCACAAGATACATTTGCATGTATGCAAAGTTATCATTATCTTGATTTGTACTAATAAAATCATTAGTAATTTTTGCATCACAAGTTATTCAATATTGCTAAATAGAACCTTTTCAGAACAAATATGTTAATTGCAAATCTATGGATCTGTGAAGTTGAAAATTTTTTAATATGTAGTAAAAATTTAATAATTAGGAGTAATATTTTGTCATTTAGTATTTGAACATAGATTTGACCAGAGCTATAAAGAAAGAAGTTAATTAACCTTCTGACACTAGAGAGAGAGATAACATCCACACAGTTTTATACCATCATCCAAATACTTGGAAACATTATCAAAAACTTAAGTTAGTAGGGTAAGAATACCCTCTCTTAAAACCATGCATTTTCTTTATTAAATTCCACTTCCCAAGATGCATTTTCTATCCATCCATAAGAAAAGTTTTAAAATATTACCAGCCATGAAAGGCAAACTGATAGTTTTCAGGATCTTCTCCTTACCTTTCTTAAAAATGTAGATGATTTGGAAAACTACTGCTTATGTATAAATTTACTTCTTTTCCATTAAAAAAATGTTTGTTTTTAGTTAACAGGCACTCCCCAGTTGGAAGACTGTGTACTTACAAAGCTGAAAATCAGGTTTCAAATACCCTTAGTGGGCAGAGCACAAATAGACCATTATGTTGCTTTGTGTTTAACAATACTATACCAACAACAAGTTTGTAAGCACAATTGCAAGAACTAAGAGAGGAATAACAAGTGTTATATAAGAGTGGTGTAAGAAGGAGTTGCAAAGTGTGGGTACTTGGCTAGGCATGCAGATTTTACAGTGAGAGATTGAAAGTATAAGGAGCTGCCAAAGGCAGCTCAATCTAAGGAGTTCGGAAGCATGTCTCCCAGTAAATTAATATAATGATATAATTTACAGTTGCTATATAACTCAAATATGTGAAAGTGGAGGTGCTGGAGCATCCCTAGTTCCAATGCCTCTGGTAAAACTATATAAGCTGAATTGTGATATTCTAATTTTAACATACCTAATTAATCTGAAATAAAAAATGCTATTTTAAACATACTGGAAAATAAAAAATGTTTTGTGGAAACCTAAATAGATCACTTTTATATATTTTTTAAAGAAAAATTATTTGAAATACAAAATACAGTTTGAGCTTGGAGAAATGCGAGTTAGATGAGCCTTTGTTGTTAGCCAAGTAATAGATTATAAAACTATTAGAAGGCAGCTTCTCATTTGTATTCCTTTTTCAGAGTGCTTAGGTGAAGCTCCTGCAGTTGCATTTACAAAGTTAAAAAGAATTGCTGATGACATTAGAGGAATGGTCCCTCAGTGTGGTATTTTACCTTCTGAGCAGATACAAACTCCAGCAACAGGAGAAGTGAGTTCTACAGTATAATTTTTACTTGATAAAACGTTTAATACATCCTACTCTACCAAACCTTATACATTGAATCTTTCAATTGGGAGGTAAAAAAATCACTTTCAAAAATTTAAAGAAGTTTACCCCTTACACTAAAAAGCTGTAAATTAACAATTTTTAACATTTATAAAATATCACATCACCAAACCTCTCATTTTGCTTTATGTTTTAAAATTAACCAATATTTGTCTTGCTCCAAAATTATGTTTTTCTATTCAGATTCTTCCCTTTACACATATTGTAACTGTATATTTGAGATTATACAGTGTGAATAAAGAATCCCTTTGTATCTTTTAATGTTACTGAGGTGAAAACGTCATTACTAAATATTTTATTTACCTTTTGCTGTTCATGATTCAGGATTATTATGAAATTAAGCATTCATTACATAAGTATTTTCATAAACCTTAGACATTAGTAAAAGGTTAAATCATTATGTTTACTTTGAAAATCCTGTCTTCAAAATCATCAAATATACAAAATTTTGGCATTTAGACATAGGAATTTTAGTTTTGGTTACAATTATGTTTGCAGGTGCATGAAGATTTGAGTAAAATAGCACCCTTCTGAGGAAAAAAAGATTGTTTTTTTTTTTTCTGTATAGTTTAACCCTTTCCAGCCCTGAGGATGTCACTGATATTCCTTGATTGTTTTCCTTCTCACAGTAGAAATATTTAACTAAATTGCATGAAACTTAGAAAAATCTTACTAAATAATATCTAGTTTTGGATGTACAAAATTTATCTAATTTGATTTAGTTTTTTCAGCATTTTTCTATGTTGTGAAATGTTCAAAATTTTACTGTGAGAAATTGTTTTGCAAAAACTAAGTATTTTTTATAATTTTGAAATTAAAATTTGTTTATGTTGGTCTGGAAGCTCCATTTTATATATACAATCAATTTCAATTTGATTTACATTCATTAGATAATTTCCTTTGATACTGATTTATAGCTGATTGCAGTAGTCACAGTTTTGGCTATAAATCGTAAAAACATGCCATAAATTGACATAGAGTTTATGACCTTATCTGTCATAATAGTGTCAGGCTAGGTTTCATTATTTTTGAGAACAGTATTCTTGGTTGAAATAAATGTATTTCTAACACATGTATTATATATGTACATTGTTTGAATATGATAAACTTAACAATAATATTCAATAAATAAGGATTTTAGTAACTGGAACATTTTGCCATCACCTACCATATTCTCTAAACCTAATAAAGCTTACCTGATATCTTGACATGGAAGAAAATAATTTGTAGTTTTCAAACAAATATAATTTAACACAAAAATGTTTTTGGAATGAAAAGAATTTATAAAAATATTTCCATATATGTGATTTGTTTCTAAGTCATTTAAACTTCGGACTACATTCCAATGTTATGTTCTATATGAACTAGGTCTTGTCACTTTCCCAGGAAACTATAAATTACTTCTTGTACCACTTTATTCACTCTACATTAATTTAAATTATTTATAATCTGCTGTATCAAATGGCATTTAAACTTTACCTGTAGCTGTTTTAAAAGAAGAGATAATTATTAGTTGTTCTAATTACATACTGTGAGGTCATAAAAGGGTGGGAATGACCAACTCTTTTAATAATAACTACAGAAGGAGAAATTAAATCATATGACATACAAAACTTTGAGAATTGTATTCTGAAGGGATATAGTTTCTTAGTAAATATAAACCTTTGCTTTGGGATTAGTAAAAAGAATTTTACAAAAATCAATAAGTGTGTTATTTACAAGCAAGTCTCCTCGGAGCTGAGCAGAAATGTAAGTTTGATAATTTTGGTTTGTTTTTTTGTGGAGTACACTAAATAAATGCTACAAAATAGCAATATATCAATGTTTTTGAGTAAACAGGTATTAAAATAGACTTATGATTTTTTATTCTTGCTTAAATTTTGAAATTTGGTACCCAAGCCACCTGCCACGTAAAAGGTGCTCATCAGTTGGGAAAGGGTTAATTTACTGTTTCATTATTAAACATGTATAATACTTGATAAATGGTGTATTTATATCTTATTTTTAATCTTATAGAATGCAGATTGTGACCCCCATCATACAGTCCATGTTGATGCTTTTCTTTATGAAGAAGAACATATTGATGACTTGGTTGCAGAGGGAAAGATGAGTCGAAACTATTGCAAGAAATGTGGCTCACATGAGGTTGCTCCATTAAGTAAGTACTAAGGAGAAACAGCCTGAAGACCATTTCTATTGTCTTTGTGATAAATGAGAATATATATATTGAATTAAAGTAGTTTGTAAAATCATATAATTTTCACATGTAACTGTGGGTCTCAAATTGAAAAGAAATATTTAACAGGCAAACTTATCAGCCATAAATTAAATTAGATCTGAATATATTTTGTATTTTGAAAGGTGATTTAAATAACATTGTAGTTAAATTATGGATAAAATGTTTTAATTATCCTTAAAATTTGTGACTTCACTATGCTTACATAAGAAAAAGAAATTATCAGTCTTAATAGGTGTTTGTCAACAGTGTATGTTTTCTTCGCAGGTTCAAGTTTGTGAGAAAGGAACTTGCATGTTAGGACTTGAATAAAATGCAAGTGTTAGCTGTTGTTGTTTATTAGAATATTCTATAAGGTGGTGATTTCGGTATGAAGTGAAAGGTAGTTAGAACAGATGTTATATGTTCTATTGAGAAGATTGAGAATAAGGTTATGTTTAAAGGAATTCAGAATAAAACTGTCAAATCAAGTAAATAAGACTATATATGTTTTTTCACCATAAACAGATGTTGTAAAATCTGCTGATTTGGATATCAAGAATTTACTGTTTTTTTTTTCAGTTTCACAAGTAAATTTAATGTTAGGGTGTTTCAAATTTACATAATCCAAGAATTGTATGATGTGATTAGAGCTTCAAAAGAGTAAAAACATACCCTCAACAAACCTTGTACATAGAGATGGTTTGTATTCAGCAGGACAAGTGTCTAACCAAAAACACTCATAGTAAAAAAGCAATATGTTAGGGAGAGTTAGCTGTAAAGGTGATCCCATAGCCACACTATGTATTTGGTCTTGAAGCTGACCATTGAAGACAGAGTGATTGTCCTTGAGGGCAAGTTTAAGTAATTCTTCAAACTGTTGGCAATTAAAGCATGTGTATGTTTCACTTTTGTGTGGGGAAAAGTTTCTTTAAGATTATTTGTATTGTCAATTAACAAGATTGGCATTTTTTGTTTGTGTTCACATTGCTAATTTTGAGGCTTGAACTGATAAATAATTATACCATTTGAGAGGCAGGTATTAAAATCAATTTTAAATCAGTTAAGATTTAATTTTTCAATAGTTTTTACAAAGTAGATTTATTTAATTCCTTTTTTATGTATTAGTACATGTTGTGGAAACTTATTAATTAATAAATTTTACTGTTGATTATTTTAATCTCTAGTAATGTTTTACACAAATCATAATCAGTACTTTCCTTATTCAAGGGCTGGATGTTGCCTTTGTTTTTATTCTGTGAGGTTATGGATCATAGAATCTTGTGTGCAAAACATGATGCCACCAAATTTGCATCACTCTTAAGCTGTGGAATGGGATAAAAGTTATAGTTATTTCTGTTTATTCAGTTCAAAACCAGATACAGCTCTTATGGTGCAATATGTTGCTGACTGACTGTACATGAACCCTAGATGGTATCTGACCTGACTATTTAATTAGCCCATGTGTGTACAAAGTGCCATTTTGGATGGATATTTCAATTTAAAGTTTTTCTCCAAGTATTCACAAAATTTTAGCAATAAACAATTTAATGTGTTTACAGTAAAAATGTATTGTCAAAATTAATATTGTATGTATTCGTCAACAAGGTATGCTCTTCTGTATTTGTGTTACTGATTTCAAGAAAACTAAGAGATATATGAAAACTTTAATGCTGTTTTATAATTGGATAAAGATTATTGATAGAATTTTTTTATTTAATTTTTATTTTATCATTATTACATATGAGATCAATTTATTTTCTCTTTCTGGGTTTATTTGTACATTTTTTTTTTCTAACATTTAATGTTTAATTTAATATGGTGCTTTGTTTGTTCCATCGTCGGTCATTTGTAATATTTTAGTTTGTTATTTATGATTACCCATATGTATTGATCTGGTTTAATTTTTTTATTTCAGCTTTTATTTCCCATTCCATGTCCATCCAAAGAGTTGGATTCATTTTTCAAAGTTTGCTTCCTGATCTAGAAGGGAAAGTTGTTTTCGATGTGGGGTCTCGTCTTGGACCTGTACTTTGGGGGGTAAGAGGTTATGTTAAAATTGTATTGGAAGAAAGAACTTCTCTCTCATTAACATACTGTGCTTTCATGAAAATTATGGTCTGTACATTTGTACTACAAGGTATTTTTTGATATTTTTATCTCTGTCACTGAAGATGGACAGAGATTATGTTTTCACCCCTTTGTGTATGTTTGTTAGCAAGATTTTTTGAAAATGGCTGAATGAATTTTGATAAAAGTTGGTATACATTTGGACTATGACACATCTCAGAAGTGATTAGTTTTTCGAAGGTCATGGTCACGAAAATCCAGAAAATCTCTGTCTGTTAATATGAGGACCAATTTTTTTACACTATTTTTGCTCTATAACTCATTCAAAAATGGTTGGATTTGGATGAAACCTGGTGGACATGTGTAGAATATTATTCCTCACTATCCTGTCAAAAATGTTACATATCCATTTATAATGACGGACTTACAAACATATTTTCTTATTTTTTTGAGAGCCATTTATAATCAATGGTGCGTGTCGGAAGTATGCACTCTACTAAGTGCCCCTCTAGTCTTAACTAATGTAATAGTTCAGTAAAAATGAAGATTTTGTTCTTTGATACTGCAATCTATTTATTACAAATATAATTAGCAAGTAATATTAAATTATGTTACATTTATTAAAAACAAAATATCTGGGATTTTCAAAATTAAATAATTTTGCTTCCATACAGTTAATTTTTTGTTTTTAAGATATAAAATATCAGACTTCAAGAAGTTCAAATCCAGATAACACCTATTTCTTATCAGAATTTGTGACCTTAATTTTACACAATGGATTTTCAAGTTTGTATGTGCATTGTGCCACTAGATAATTTCGAAAAAGAACTGAAGCACAACCACAGTTATAAATAGGAATTTTTGATTGTAATATTTTAATTATTTTTAGGCTTATGTGTATACCAGAGCTAGGAAAATCATAGGTGTTGAGATGAATGAAGAACTCTGCAAAATCCAGAAGTTTATTATTGAAAAGTATAAAATGGGAGACAGAATTGAGGTAAAGTAGTTTAAATCATTGTAATACATTATTGTATGTAATTATTCTGCACACATTTTCCCAATAAAAAATAGACCACTTGCAACAATGTTTAAAAACAACTATTTTGTTGTTTGTCATTACCTATAAGCCTTGAAACGAAGACTTTTAATTGGTATGTCCAAGGTATCCTTTCCAGTCGATATTTGCATTAATGACACGTAACAACTCAAGAACAACACCTTATCTTAAACACAGACACTTCAAACACAAAGCATGATATCTATTGAACGTTTTTGAATCTATAAATTTAATTTTTGGGAGTACATTGACAACTGATATTGAAATAAAAATACTACATGATATTGTGATATTTTATGCTATAATGGAATATGCCCATAGCTGTTGGCCTGAAAGCTAGGTTCACACATGCTTGTTCTATGGATTGTGTGATTTGAGATTCATTACTATATCTCTTTTCTTCATATCTTGTCCATTTCACAACTGTAAGTATTTACCCCATATTAAGAAGTTATATTCAACACTTAGGACAGTTTTATTTATTTGCATACTCATGTTATTTGTTTCATATTTTTCTATTTCATTCCAATAACATACACATTTTTGAATAGCAACAGGCCTAATGAAATCTTGCAATAAAATGTATGTTTTAAACTTACCTCTGTATTTAAATTAAGAAATGATGAACAGAAAAGTCTTTGCTAATCTCTAAGCTTATGTTAATGTAAGAATATTGATTTCATATTACCAATTGGACTTATTTTTAAAAGTGAAAAACAATTGCTAAAGTAATTATTTCAGAAAAATAAACAAGCGAGCAGGGGATACAACACAATTAATTTATTTCTTTACCATTTTTTAAAGTGTGAAGTATAATTTAAAATTAATTCATACATTTACCTAATTCTATTTATGCACACTTATAAGTTAACATAACATAATATTTAGGGACAATAAGGGATCTGTTAGTCCATCTCAGCTGTCCCATCCTCCAAGCTAAACTAAAACTATCAAATAAATAAATTTAAAAATATATATATAATACAATAAAAATCTTAAAGCCGGCCATTATCATTCTTATAGTTATCAAGTTGTCTTTTAAATTCACTTAAATTGACTGCCTTCACAACATCCAAAGGCAACCCATTCCAGAGGCCAACCACCCTGTAAGACAAATAAAACTGTCTTAGCTGCAGATGTCTCCTACCTTGCCAAAATTTATATCTGTGTCCCCTAGTCCTACTATTCTTGCCAGTAAGTATGAAAAAAAAGATGATGTATCAACACTATCAGTTCCCTTTACAATCTTAAATACCTCAATCAGATCCCCTCTAACTCTTCTTTTTTCAAGAGAAAACAATTTCAGAGATCTTAATCTATCCTCATATGAAACCCCTCCATTCAAGGCACCATTCTAGTAACTCTTCTCCGAACCCTTTCCAACAATGTCCTTCCCAGTGCTGAACACAATACTCCAAATGTGGCGTAACCAGTGGCCTATACAATGAAATAATAACCTCTTAGGACTTTTATTCAATATTTCTGTAGATACAACCTAAAATTCTATTTGCACTACCACTAGCAACAGCATATTGCTTGTATGGCTTAAGAGACTGATCAACCATTACACAAAGATCCCCTTCTTTCATGACACTATTAAGGTTATTCTCACCCAAATTATACTTATAATTCAAATTATGATATTTTCTTGCATTTATTATAATTGAAACCCATCTGCCATTTATTTGTCCAGTTCACTAAATGATATAATCCTTCTGTAAATCAACAGCATCCTCTTCACAGTTAGCAACACCAAAGACCTTAATATCATCAGCAAATTTAAGTCATTTATTGACCATTCCTTCATCTACGTCATTGATGTAAATCAAAAAGAGCAAAGGTCCTAAGACTGAGCTCTGAGGTACCCACTTGTGCAATTAATCCAATCTGACTGAACTCCATTTATAAGAACCCTTTGCTTTCTTCCATCCAGCCACTCTTCTATTCAATTACATATTAACTTATCCCACACGCCTAAAGATATCTTTTTATTTTACAAGCCTTTTATGTGGCATCTTATCAAAGGCTTTCTGAAAATCCAAATACACCAAATCTATACCCTTACCCTCATCTACATAAGTAGTAACCTTTTCAAAGAATATCAAAAGATTTTTAAGGCAATATTTTCCCTTAATGAAACCATGTTGACTATCCAGTAAAATCCTAAACTTTGTTAAATGACTTTGCAAAACATCTTTTATCAGACTTTCCAAAACTTTTCCCACAACTAATGTAAGACTAATATGCCTATAATTACTGGTACAGTTTTTATTATATCTTTAATGTAATGGCAAATTGAAAAAGTACATATTTTCTAGTTATTTTATCAAGAATATTTAAGTTTTTAAAGGTGAAGAAAATGTTTTGTTTGTTTCTTTTCTATTTGAACTTATTGCAAGTTTGTAATAATTGTTCATTGCAAATGCTATTAAAAAAGGAGAATAATTAACATACACTTTTAATTTTGTGTGATGAATGTGGTTAGTTATGACCAACTAATTTTATGCAATAGAGCAGATTGATTTTATTTCAGCAGTTCATTCATCTGTGTTTTTATAACCGACTATGACAATTCTTTTCTTTGATGAAGGTCATCTGCAGAAACATATGTAGTGTTCCTCAGATAACTGAAGCTGATGTTGTTGTTCTCAACAATGTCTTTGAATTCTTTTTGCCTCAAGACATCCAGGTGAAAACTTGGCAGTTTTTAAGAAGTAGTATCAAACAGGGGACAATTCTTGTCACTATTCCTAGTCTTGAAGATATTTTTAAGCAAGTAAAGGTATTGTACAAAAACTTTTGTTTATTTGATTTGAAATTGTGAAAAAAAGTTAGTTGGCATTGGCAGTTTTTTACATCATTCAACATCAGGAATGAGGGCCATAAGGTACCATAAGAAATTGTTATTAACCTCTGTATATATTTTATTCATAAGAAAAAGTAGAAAGCTTCATATTGAAGTGTTCAAGATAGCCTAAAATTAAATTATCAAGTGTCAGTTTACAACACAAAGTAGCTTTCATTCTATAAACATTTGTACTGCAACATAATAGTAAAAGCTGAGGATGATGAAAATGTGTCCAAATATCATCTTAGTAACAAAATATTTTTATTTTATACAACAAAATCTATAGCTACTCAAGATTATGGTTTTCCAATGAAAAATTAAAAACAGAAATAAAACTGAAGAATACCCATCATGATATCTGAAGATTCTGTCATATTTTTAACATGTTTTTCTAAGGTCACTTACCATTACTTAAATATGACACCTCAGATGGAAAATAATGGGAGAAGCTAATAAATTGTCTAATTCATTAATTAAACTAATTTTTAAAAAAGACCAACATAGGTTGCTTGTAATTTAGTTTAAACTTATGAAAATAATTCATCACTATAATTTTTTGTCAATTTTTTTTAGTAATCCTTCTCTTAAAATAATGCTGTCTTTAGAGTGAATAGTACTGTCTAAGAGCTTCAAAGTATCTAGGACCAGACATGCTGTAAATCCAAGGATTCGTGGTTTGCAACTCCTTTGTACAAAAGCATTTCTCATTTTGGGGTCTTGAGTGAATATAGCAGTGACAGTCAAATTCCACGATTTGTTCAAGTAGAAAACTAAAGAGCTGGTTGTGGATGCTGTTGATCAGCTGCCTTGTGTCTAGTCTGCCAGTTACAAATTAGTGAGAGCTGTGCAAAAAAAACCACTTGTGTAGCTTTGTGCTAAATCCTGAAACAAACATCTATGTATCTAATATTTATAGCAGACATGGAATATATATATAACATTATAAAGTACCAGATTTTAAATATTTTGAAAATATGTTTTTATATATAGATTAGTTATATAAAAACATTATATATCTAGTTGTGGAATTACTGTTAAGCCCAAGAAGTTTTGAACAAAATTGTGTTATGACTTAAAAATGTGTCAAGAGCTGTATTTTTGGGGCATTTTTTTAAAATTTCATTCTCATTTATTTTGCTTTGTTTTTCTGTAGAAAATATTGTGTATGATCGAAATAATAGCACACCAGGATAAAGCAGAAACATTATTTACATATAATCAACCAAATTAAAAAAAAGATATACCAAAGTGAAAATATAACTCAGCAATTTGCTACTTAAACTAATTCTCATAAATATACCAATTATATTTGATGAATGAATGAAATACTTTAAAAAAATATTTATTTAATTTTTTTCTCCCCAGTCTGAAGTGGATGTGAAGAGTTGGGTGAAGAAAAGACCTATCACTGACCCTCTTGTGGCTATGACTGCTCAGGATCAAGAAGAACTTTCAGAAGTTGTCACCTATGATGTTCTGTAATATGTGGGTTCCTCATGGTGTTAATCATCGCTTGTAAACTGCACACATTGTTTGACTTCAACAGACAATAACGAGAATCTTCATGCTTGATTATATGACATTGTTTACCTTGTTGTAATACACAAGAGTCCATAACAACTTGAGAAGTAAAAGTACTTCTCAAATACAATGTTCCTATTGTGAATTTAACAAATTATAAATGAAAGTTGTTTTTATTTGATTGCACCTATAATTAATCAACTGAAAATATCTACTAGTTTGTTATAACTTTTTTTTTACCCTTCCACCTATTGGTAACACATTGTCCAGTAATGCATGATATTAGTTTAATTCTAATAACTTGTGTATTTCATCATATTTACAAATACAGTCACTTGAAACATTAGCATAGAAAACTGATGAGTTCTTTTTTTTTCAAAAATTGAGCTTTTTCAAATGTTTTTTTTTAAGAATTAAACACCAAGTGTTATATTTACTGTTATCCAAAAATAGCATGCACATCTTCTAGAAAGTGGAAGTGTTTCATGTGCCATTGTACCAGGCTATTATATAGGCATTGAGATAATAGGTTAATTGGTGTTCTTATTTTATTCTCAATTTAATTTTTTTTATTTGTTACACAAAATGAAAAATATTTCCATTACTTTTCAGTATTTATAGTAGTAAGTATACCATATATATATTAATGAAATATTTCTAAATTTTATTTCAATGCATGTACATAGAAAAAAATATTTTGCTCAATTTTATGGACTTTATGCTGCTTCAGAGGCAAATCTAATAGTCTTCTATCTTACAATAATTTATTGATATAAATCAAGCAAATGCAAGATATGATCATTCAGGCTTGTGAAAGCATTTCTTATGTAGTTACTTGAAATTATAAAAGTTATTTGGTATGATTACAAGGCACAGAGATTGAAGATGATAACAATGTTTCTATCTGTTATTCATGTTTTACAAGTTGCTAAACTGTGAGTGAATTTACTTCCGATAGTGTATATATGAATTTTTAGAGTAATTTAATGAATAAAATGACAGAAAATGTATTTTGAAAGAATAAATAAGCTTTGTTTTTGTTGATGACTTTTATTGTTGCCACAATAAAGAGAGAATTTTGTAACTTCATGTTGCCATGCAACATTTATACAAATGATAACATACTGTGCTATAAAGAGTAAATTGTATCTTTCTTTTTTTTTTGCCAATGAGATATTTTTAAACTCATTTCAAAACAACTACTTGTTGTTTTTTATATATATATATTATTAATGTAAATTATTCATCATGTTGATAAACAACAACAACTTATAATTGTCATCTTAGTATAATAAGTAGAGCAGGAGAAAAATTTTGAACATATTTTTTAAAAGTGATGTGCTTACATTACTAAAAAATTATAATTTTATCACACTAGTATCTATTGCTACTTGAAAAACAAATTTACATACAGTTAAGTCAACCTTGGAACTTAGGATGGTTGAATTATTCAGAAAGTGATGTAACCATACTGAACAAACTATACAAAATGTTATGTGTAATGTTCTGTCAGAATACAGGTATGGTCTACCAGTTGTCATACTGGACTAGGGTTAGTGGTTCACATGCTGTTGCTGTAAAATCATGCTTCACACTTTAGGTCTTTGGGTGCATAGTAATTTTCAAAACAATCTTAAAAGGGCCCTTAAAATTGGGATCAAGGAGGTTTCAGTGTAGCTTTAACTGAAACAACTTATTTGAAATTTGATACTCACGTGTAAGGAGCTCTTCAAAATAAACTTTAAGACCAGATTTTTTGGAAATTTCATCTTAGAATTCCCAAATTGAGAATCAAAATAGTTTATTTAGGCTTTAAAAATCATATGCATCGATTTCCTTGGAAATGTATCATCAAAATAATGTAAACAAAACATTTTCTTCTTTTAAATGTAGTAAAAGATGGTACTTGTGCATAAATTAAATACACATAAAACATCATAATGCCGATTTACTGATGGTGTTGGAGTAGAATACTGCCAAAACGTATATTTGTTCAATAAATATGGCGCTGATTTAAAAAAAATTATCATGAACTTTTAATATTGTAATGTTTTTATTTATTTTTACTGGTGTTTAAAATTCTCTGTTATCCAAAAAATAGCATGCACATTATGGTGTTCTAAAAATTTCAAAATTAAAAAATATATGCTCCCTGGGTATTTTCCAGAGCGATGTTTGACATCTGAAAGATCTTTTAAAGTCTTGCCACTAAAAAAACGGGATAATTTCAAATGGTTCTCTGTTTAATGTATATGTAGCTAAAATACTAAAACATATAGTAAAATCATATTTTTTGTTATCAGTATTCAATTTAAACAATGAGTTTAATAATAACGTAAAAGGTACACAACAGAATGCTTCAGGCAGTCACAAAAAACAGTTCAGATATTTTTTGAGAGTTTTCTTTTTGAAATCTGGGACACTACGATGATGTCTTTTTTTACTACTTTCAGCATAAATTGCCTTTACTCTTCATCTCTCATTATGGAGTTTGCAAAGTCTGTGATGAGCTTGACCCTTCTTTCAGAAAGATTGTTTACCACTTTGGCATGATGAACAAACGTGGCAGCTTCCTGAAATCACCATAAGTGGCTCACTGTGTTAGCGGCAAATGTAAACAGTTAATGTCGATAGCAAGAAAGTTAAATAGGAGCCATGATTTTCTGCCAATTTAGTCGATGTGGAAGAGTCGGTACACTTCTTTTTTTTCTTTCATTGGTTTTTCGTCTATCAACTTGATCAGTTGATGAGCAATTTGCTTTTTCTCAGCTTCTGACACCAAGTTGGAGAAGAGTGCAAAAGGAAAGAGTTCTTCCATTAGGTACCAGAGGTGGCTGTTAAGCGCAGTATTGTTTGCTCCTGCCAGTGTTGGATCAATTCTGCTGTACATATTCGGATCATTCCATTGGAAGGTGCGTCTGCAGCAAAAACAGTGGATAACCAAGCTTTTACATGGAAGAGAGCATTAAACAAGCAGATGTGGTGAAACTTGTCCATTTTGGCTTGATCATAATTCAGATGATCACCAAATGTGTATATCTTAGTATCCAACGGGCATGATGATATGCACCAAGCTGTAGCCAGTGCATTCCACGAGATAGTATTTTTCTGATGCAAGATATTCATACACTCAGACCATAAAGGTATGTTCAGATCTAGAATTCAGAATTTACAAGACGGGCATACCACTTATACTTAAAGGCATTTAAAAGAAAGGAATATGGATCAACTTGGGGTACTAGAAAGAGACCTGCAACAAATCGTTCCATGCTATGATAAGTGTATATGTAATTATGGGGCTTTTCTATGGATATTGATTCCGACATTGTATTATGAGTTTGTATTTGTAAGTTGAAGTATATCGAGGTTTGTTTAAAATTCAAATATGTATGGACCAGATGGGGTGATCGTAATTTTAAACAAATTTTAGATAAATATAAATTATAAAGTAATACAGCAGGTAATATTAAAAATACGTAACCTCATTTCTGGTATATATTAACAATTTCATAGCTAATGTGTCTAGACGAGACTAATATTTTAAACATTAATAAGTCAAGTGAAGCCTTCAGATAAGTCAAAATTATATTTCCTAGCATGACAGCTCCCTACGGGCGGCTGTTTGAACTAGTAATTACTAATCGTAGTATTCATATCTTGTTGAAAAAAATTAGAAAAAGTGAAAATTTTCTAAAAAATAGATTTTCCTGGGAAGTACTGCTCAGGAAAAGTGTTACGATTATGCTGATATAGACTGTAATGTCTTTATATATTAAAATTGGTATCCTGTGTTGAAAAAATAAGTTTTTTTTTAAATTACAAATTATATCAATAAAGACATAATCAAACCCTCACCTACAGTCCAAGTAAAAGTAGTGTTCTTGTTGGAAGTAGAGTACTTTTATTTAAAATTGTATTCTCTGATAAATAAGTGGTTGTTGTATGTACCGTGCTTATCGTTCTAATTGTCTGAAACTTGAATACCCAAAGTGTGAAATTTTGTTAGGGATTTTTGTTTGCTATTCAGTAGATGGTGCTACATTCCATTTATTATTTGGGTCACATATAATAGGCAGATACATATATGCATGCTACGTCCATTATAGTAAGATGATGCTCCAATGGTTAAATATTGGCAATGTTAAAGAAAGTAAACACGAAAAAAATCAGCGAACAAAAAAATGGTTCATCTACTTGAACGTCTTGTGTAATTGGGCCAACTCTAACACAACTACCTGTTGCGTATCTGCTTGTTTGTTAATTTCCGGTATAAATTCTTTCCGAGGAACTTCAGCGATACAAGTCCTTTCTTGATTAAACCAGTTTATTCCGCTTCCATGATACAAACTTTCAGTATACAGTAATTGCACAATCAATACGCCTCTCATCACCTTAAACTGAACTACTTTTCTAATACATGCTATAAATCACAGCGATTCACA
>NW_013666190.1:1205-4528 GCF_000517525.1 Limulus polyphemus | reverse complement strand
CTCTTCATTCAATCATTATCTGTTGGCTTTCCCTGCCAGATTTATATACTAAAAAAGAGGGCGTCTCGAACACACTAGGAAATTCATGATCATTCGAGAAACTCCTCGCACACGCTACCAGCGTCAATGCGCCAGCAGAGTCACGTGACTTCCGCTGTCGTAACATACCTATTCTGCATATTACAAAATCTAGGAAAGTAAGCAGTGAAGTTAACAAACGGAAATATGATGAGTTATATTGATTTCGGTTTCACTTGGATTGGTAATGAAAATGAACCTGATAGTTTATGGAATGTTGATAAGTATTGGGTAACGGTAGCGTGAATGCGATAAAATTATGAAGGCATCTTGTGTTAAAACACCCAAAATTTTAAAAGAAAACGTGAGAAGTTCATTTGTAATATATCCGCATTTTGTGGTTTTATTTGTAATAATAATAAAATTGCATTTTGAAGCATTTTATCGTATGAGTTATCTTATTGCAAATTCAGGTGACGCTCATACTATTGCCGAAAATGTAATAAAACCACGTCCAAAAGAATTGATAAATTGCATGATGGGTAAAAAATTAAGCAAGAAAATTGATTGTGTTCCACTTTCGGGCAATACAAGTTCAAGGTGCATGAAAGATATTAACACTGGCTCAGCAATAAGTCAGGGGGATTATGATGCTAAAAATCGGGTTTCGATACCAGAGGCGTCGCTAGGCACTGGCACACGGGACCCGTTCTCTGATTCTATTTGATAGTGCCCCGAATCCTTATATATATATATAAGTTGGTGTCCTAAAAAAATCAGAATAGAAATTCAAGATCGATATCCTACTGAAACGCTAAAAATTACCGCGTCTAGGGGCCTGAGCCCCGAATCTTTTAAGCACCTAGCAATACCTCTGTTTGATACCTGTGATGTGCACAGTACATACAGCCTATTGGGTAGCTTTGTGCATAATGACAAAGACACAAAGCTTATTGTAAAGCAGAATTAGTTCAACGCTTAAAAATTAGTCCAACACGTTTTGCACTTCAAATGACTCTACAGATGTCGCGGGGCTGGCTGTTTTATTCATAATTGTACAGTTGAAGAAGACAAGCTATTTCATGAACCTTTCAAAACCACAACGTCGGGTGAAAAGGTATATAATATTTTCATTTTATGCTTGAAAGAACATGGAATCAGTTGAGATCTTTGTCCCGATGTCTGTACTGAAAGTTTTGTTTCTTGCTTTTAATTAAGCACAAAGCTACACAATGGGCTATCTGTGCGCTGCCCACCACGGATATCGAAACCCGGTTTCTAGCGTTATAAGTCCGCAGACGCATGCCACAGAATTTAGAGGTTACACTTGATGAAGCAGTGAAATGGTAAAGTATGTAAAAGCTGAGCCTCTAAACTTCAGAATATTTTCAATATTATGTGACGAAGTGGGAAATGTACACAAAATTTTATTACTTCGTATGGAGGTTTGCTGGATATTTCATGGTTAAGTTCTCGTTCGTGTCTATAACTTGCGAGAAAAGATATGCTTTTTTTCTTTTTTAAATTATCGATTTTGTTACGTCTCTGTGTTCGTTTGTTAATTTTTCGGTATAAATTCTTCCCGAGGAACTTCAGAGATACAAGTCCTTTCTTAAATAAAACTAGTTTATTCTTTCTCAATTCAACTTTGCAATACACTTAATTTCCACAGTCACTTTAAACACACGCTATAATTCACAATGATTCACACACTTACTTACGGTCACTACCGCGCTTGACTCAATTGCCCGTCTTTATCTCTGCCTGTCTGCAATTCAATTCCGATTGTTGCCATCACTTCTTACCGGTCTTATATATACAAAAAGCGTACATCTCGTTTCTTCGTGAATCTTCTAGAATATCATGACGTGTTATCAGCGTCACATGACTACAGCTGTCGTAACAATTTGAATTTGCATATAAGCTACGTGATATTAGTTGGATATAGAAACTAGCATAACTAGCAGATATATTTTCATGCGTGAATGAGCTAACTTTATCTTTTCAAGGTCTTATTATAAATGTTTTGACTATTCAAGATAAAACTGAATCAATACTTTCAAAACTCAGATTTTGGTCCGACTACATCTGTAAATGTAATACTAAAAAAAAGTGCTTGAGTTATAGGGTTCTCTATCGTTTAATAATACTGAATATTTATCTTCTCCACATGGTTTTTAATCCCCAACAACGTTAGCCTGGAAAAAGACGTTAAAGAGTATAATTCAGCATCTATGAAATATACAAACAATTCCAATATAATATTTTGCAGCTATCTCTGAATCACTGACTTGGCTTTGCAATCTTTTCATCAAATCTCTGTCGGAATTATCTTAGAAGGATCATGAACGACTCATCGATATATTCTCTCAAATAAATATTTCAACCAAACGTACTTGGCTACTACTTTTAAAGGAATATCCAGAAATTGCTCATCGTGCAGTTATGTTTCTGATACCATTTGCTACAATTTATAAAAGAAAGGTTTCTCATTATATGTAGCTACAATTCCACAAAGAACAAATATCGAAATAGGTGTAATTTGTGATTCTGTTAGTTTCGAACTAGTGAGCCGTAAAGTGTGTGTTTTGCATTCGTCAAGAGCAAAGTTATCGAGATTGTGAATCGCTGTGATTTATAACGTGTATTATAAAAGTTGTTAAGTTTAAAGGGACGAGAAACGAACTGATTGTGGAACTACTGTGTACTGAAAGTTTGTATCGAGGAAGAATAAACTGGTTTAATCAAGAAAGGACTTGTATCGCTGAAGATCCTCAGAAAGAATTTCTACCAGAAACAAACAAACAAGCAGATACCTAACAAATTGGTGTCGGAGAGTAGGACGGAAAAGAAGGGGAAAGAAAAGATGGAAAGAGAAGTGGCAAATCAAACTACAACTTTGATGGCCGCAATACAAAAACAGCAAAAGCAACAAGAAGAACGAGAAAATAAACAAGAAAAGAGACTACAACAGTGGTTGGAGGAGAAAGAAAAGAAACAAGTAGAACGAAAAAAGAAACAGGAAGAGAGATTGCAGCAGTTGTTGGAGGAAAAAAGAAAAGAAACAAGAAGAGAGGCTACAGCAGTGGTTGGAGGAGAAAGAAAATAAACAAGATGAGATACTACAGCAGTGGCAAGAAAAGCAGCACCAGTGGCAACTGGAACAAGAAAGGAAACAAGACGAACGAGAAAAGAAAGAGGAAGAAATTCTCCAACAGTTGTGAGAAAGTCAGTAGAAACTACAGGAAAGTCAGCAACAGTGGGAAGAAGAACAAGGAGAGAGAGTACAACATCAGCATGAAGTA
>NW_013666190.1:0-761 GCF_000517525.1 Limulus polyphemus | reverse complement strand
GGACTTTGCTGGCACTGTAACAAACCCGGGCACAAGAGAGCTCAATGCTGGCAACTCCAACACAGGAAAGATGCCACGGCTGGAAAGGCTGCTACCGAGAAAGTTTGTTGGAACTGTGGAGAGCAAGGAGTGTAAGAAGAATACTACCATTAAGTCACCCTCGGGGAAACCAGTAGTGGTTGGTGTTGATGGATGTCCACTACCTCCCATCATGAAAGTCCCAACAGCTAAGTGTAAAATGGCAAGCACACATAATGTCTACGTGATAGGAAAGCTGGATAGCGAAAATTGTAACTTTGTCATAGATTCTGCATCTCAGCAAACCCTTGTGAGTATCAAGGTTGTGGGGACCAGTGTGGGTAACTATTGAGCTCATGGGCATGAAGAACAGACAGAAAGTATACTTGGCTGACATTGAAGACCAATGCATATTAGGGTTGGACTATTTAATACCGAGGAAGTGTGTAGTTAACTTCAATAAAATGACGATTGGAAACAACAAAGGCCAAATTCCATTAAGTGTTGCTGCATCTGCTGATTTGCGTGTCACAGCACTTAAGTCAACTACAATACCCCCTATGTCAGAGAAGATAATTTGGGGTAGAATAAAAGAACCCCAAGGAAGCCCGGTGCTTTTGGAGGCAGTGGAAGACCCATCCAGGCCAGCGAATGTGAAGATTGGAAGGTCACTTGTGGCAGGTCATCAAGTAGTACCCATAACAGTGGCTAATTTCTCTAAATGTGAGCAAACACTTAAGGAA
>NW_013666189.1:522358-527801 GCF_000517525.1 Limulus polyphemus | reverse complement strand
CTCGCTGACGCAACAATATGATACATTTCTTGCTGAACACATTCAAAATTGCACAAATAAGGGAAAAGCTCATTTTTCATACAAATTCATATAAATTCTACCCAAATAAGTTCTCACCACCATTATCCATGAAATCAAAACTTCCAAGTAATACTCAGTGTCTGCTGATTCTACTCCAGACATATCCTACACAGATCAACTGAAAATGATCTTTAGATACGTTTTAGATTATGGCCATGTAGAAAAATTTGCCACATTCTTACCGATAAGCAATCACACAGGAGCAGAACTTGCTAGAGTTCTCATTAATTTCCTTGTAAAATGATATAAGAATTTAAGATTATCATGGGCAGTCTTATGACAATGCATTATGAACGGCAAATATGTTGGCATTCAAGCCTTGATCAAAGAGAAGAAACCCCCTATCAGACTATTTTCCCTGCTGTGCTCATTCACTCAATTTGGACTACTGTACTGAAGGTTGTTTATTCTTTGCTTTTGTGCAAATGCTATACGTGTTTTCTCATCTTCGATCCGCCTGTGGAAGAGCCTGCACAATGTGCTTAAAAAATAGGGTTCCTGACAATAAAGTGGTTATTAGACACAAGACAGAGTGACCATTGAGTAAAATGTGGTAAAAAGCCATAATGTAAATTCTCACTTCCATTACAGAAAATGACTCTGAAAAGCCTCAAGTGTGTTTGGAGTCAAGAAGCCTTATGCTACTATTAGAACAACCAGAAACAGGAATAATGACAGAATTATGGAGCATTATCCTGATAAGGTTTCACCAGACAAGCTGTCCATTACAAAACTCTCACATGGATGTTAGTACAGCATCTAATCTGCTAAAATTTCTAAAGATATTCATGCAGGAATTACAAGATTTATTTCCCAAATACAGTCTGCCCTCGCGTTATGGGCGTTCGGGTTATAGAATTTCGCCCATACGGAAATTATAAAGAATGCCCAATAAATTCAGGGTTACGGACCGTAAATTCACCCTTACGGAATTTTGGGGTAATATAAAAAGTTTTTAACACAAAATGCGAAAAAAAAATTGGCCAAAAGTTGTTTTTTTTGTTTGTTTAGAAAAACAGAGCACATTACCGAGCATCAGTGACGTAGGTGGTGTACTTTGTTCATATCAGCAATCGCTTTTGTTACAATCGTCATACGGTCACGCACTTGTGCTTTGCATCATTTTTCAAGACTCTGTAGTGTATTACCTTTATTCAAGATGTCTGGAAAGAGGCCATCAAGTTCAAGTGCAAGTAGTACACCCAATAGAGCATAGAAAGGAATTACTTTGGATGTGAGGTTTGATGCCAAAGAGAAACTTAGTTCTATTGCTAAAATTTAGGGCTTGCTCTACAGTGGGAACAATAAATGATAATAAAGAAAAAATCAAGGAAAGTGCTAAAGTAGCTACACCTCGTATATTGTATTTTTATAGAAGTAACGTGATGCTTAATATGGAAAGACTCCTGAGCATGTGGATTAAGGACCAGATCCAACGTAATGTGCCATCAAACACGGTGGTTATACAAGGTAAGACCAAAAGCTTGTATGATGATTTGGTGACTGAACAAAGTAGTAGTAGTTCTGAAGAAAAACCCTTCCTGGCAAATAAAGGGTGGTTTGAACGGTTCAGGAAGCGCTTTCACTTGCACAACATAAAACTAAGTGGTGAGGTTCCTAGTGTTGATGTAGAAGCTGCATGAAGATACCCTAGTGAACTCAAGAAAGTTATTGATGAACTTTGAAGCAACTGATTAAAGCTACTTTTGGAAAGGATTAGCCTACATTTCGTGATTTCTGGAAGAAATGTAACATTATGGATGCAAAAGACAACATCACCAAGTCGTGGGATGAAGTTAAGGAGTCAACTATGAATGGTGTGTTGAAAAACGGCTAGAGTGTACCAACGACTTTACACGGTTCCCCCAAGCAGAAAGCGATGGGAATGGTCACCAAGACATTGTGGGACTTGCAAGATAGGTTGGTTTTGAAGATATCGTCGAATATGATGTGTTTGAGTTATTAAAGTCCCATAGAGAGGATATGTCGAATGAGGATCTGATAATGTTGGAACAAGGGTGAGCTGCAGAAGGGAAGGATGTTATCGAAACACCACCCACTCAACTTCAGTTGACTACCAACCACTTATCCCAATCCTTTGCCATCGTAGAAGAAGTGGTGTAAATCCTTAGTGCTAATTATCCCAGCTGTGAACGTAGCCTAAAAGTTACAAGAGGACTACATGATGTCATGCACCGTTACAAGGAGCTGTACAAGATGCAGCAGAAACAGCAAACAACTCTCGACGCATTCTTCGTCAAAAGAGTTAAACCTACACCATATCAAGATGATGATGATGAAGGTGATGATCATGATTTATAGGGTGAGGCAGACATCAGTGCCAGTACTGAGTCTCCCTCCCTGTGTAAAATTTAATAATTTTTGTATACCTACTATTATTTTTAGTGAGTAAAACTATTAAACTATATCAGTTATATTTAATAAGTGTTTTAAAATCTTTTCTTACATTCTCATCTGTGTTTATTACTTTTGTGGATCAAAAAATTTTTGTAAGAACGCATCTAGTCTTATAACATGAGAATCAATGGGAAAATAGTTACGGAATTTCGTGCTACAGAAGCTTTTTCAAGAACACATCCCTTCTGTAACGCGGGAGTCGAATGTATGAGGGAAAAGGTAAACAACTGTCAGGATGCAAGAATATAAGGTCAAAAGATAAAAAAAAGAAGAAGAGAAATACACGATGGAATGAAGGGATGCTGAGACCGGTGATTTTTCACCCTCTACTTAATATAAAGTTTAGACTTAACAATAACTGACAAATTGTCACTTGCAATAGACAACAGAATAGTGGAATATGAAAACGCCAGTTACAAATTTGGTTTTCTACGAAACTTGGAACCCGTGCCTAAGAGAACCTTCACACTGCTACCAAAAAGCTGATTAGTACAAATCCTACAGACTTGGAGAATTGTACAGAGGAAGAAATTGTTCAATTTGCCACCCTCTGTAAGACAAGTTTCGTTGAAAAACCGTCAGGATCCAAGGAATAAGAATGATGTGCGACCATCTCTGAAATCAACTTTCCCAAACATCCTGATAATCTTAAGGATACATCTGTGCCTCATGTCAAGCAATAGCTCGGGAGAAGAATCCTTATCGATGTTAAAAAGGACAAAGAGCACACTACAATCAACAATGTGCCAAGACAGACTAAGTGCACTTGTTAGAATAGCTTGATATCAAACATATCATAAATACCTTTGCCACAAAAAGAACCATAAAGATAGTTTAATAAAGTACAGATGACATGATCTACTATTGGGCATATTATATGTACACCTGTGTGATCTAAGCATGTGTGTTTGTATTTGTGCATTTATTTGTTTGTGTGGTGTGTGCGCGCTTGAACGCGGGATTGTTGAGTTTATGTGCTTTGTTGTCCTAAAGTTCAAATTTTGTCTGTGTTAGAGACACTCTTCCTATTCAAGAAACATCTAATATTGTTTATTAATTTGTAGATGAGTCTTGCAAATCTGTAGATATTATTTTCTCATTGTCTCCAAAAGTACAACATATTTTGGGATCAAAATCGGTCGGATACAAAAATTTAGCTCCAGGCCCGTCTGACGTATGCATGCCTACTGCTTTTATTAGGCACTCTAGCAACTTTTTACCATCCAAATACCTGAATTTTACTAGTGAAGTATTCTATTATATTTTAGTTATTATTATTATTGCGTATAGCATTTGTAAAAGTTTAATATCTAATTCTTTGGTTGGAAAGAAATTGTTGGTAGCAGACGTAATAGTAAGGTTATCTTCGTTATTGGATTTATACTTATATAGATATATTATTGTTGCTTAGTGTATTTTTATACAATATTAATATTCGTTTTTTACTCTATCACCCCTGACAAAAATATAGCCAATTTTTCATTACCTTTGTCGAGGCAATCTCGGCGATAGTAAAGTATGAAAGGGATCCAGAATAACTTAAAACCGATCGTAATAATAATAGAAGCTCACAAAAAAAAACAACAACAAAAACTGAACAGTAAATGTTCTCTTTCTATTGGTTATAAATAATCCTATAGCAAACAAATTATTCACATATGCTAGGAGGAACGTGGTATGCGAATTTCAGTAATTAATAACGGAGTTTAATTAATAACGGAACCTCAGTTCATTTGTTGAAATGTAGTATTCCACGCTTTAAAAAAGGTTATTTAACTTCACGAATTTCGCTTATAGTTTTGGCCAATGTGAGAGGAAGAAAAACAGAGAATCTCGATGACTACTAAAACAAGTAAATTATAAATTCTGACTATTTGTATTTCCCCTAATGTATTTGAACACGATAATGCTTGGAGACGGCTTGAATGGGTAATGAAGAAAAACTCATCAACATTATATTCATTTTCCTGTGCTCGGTACACCTCCAGATACCAAATCTCCTCTTGATAACCAGAAAGTGCATTTTTATTCAACTATCAAAATCAAGAATGGTAGACAGCTTACTTACTGTTATATTTTTTACTTCACAAGTTTTGATAACTAAAACTTCTCATTACATGCATTTGGAATTATCTCGAAGTAGTACTTTCGCAACAATAGGGGAGTTAAAACATACTAGCAGAAACGTCACCCTACTGGCGACTGTTTGTGCTAGTTTGTTTGTTTGTAATTAAGCACAAAGCAACCCAGTGGGCTATCTGTGTTCTGCCCACCACGGGTGTCGAAAACAGGTTTCTAGCTGTTACGACAGCGAAAATCACGTGGCTAGTAACACGTCATTATATTCTAGAAGGATCATGTCTGTTCGTGGCACCTCTAGTCTTTTCTACGCGCCCTCTATTCTTGTATGTAAGTGCGCCAGATAAAGCGAGACAATTAATCAGAGAATAGAATTGCAGAAAGACAGAGACGGACAATTGAATCAAGTGCGGTAGTGACCGTAAGTAAAATGCGTGAAACGTTGTGAATTATAGCGTGTGTCTAAGTTAAAGTGACTGTGGAAATGAAGTGTATTGCAAAGTTGAGTTGAGAAAGAATAAACTAGTTTTAATTAAGTAAGCACTTGTACAGCTGAAGTTTCTCGGAAAGAATTTCTGCGGAAAATTAAGAAACGAACACAGAGACGTAACATAGCGTTGTAAGTCCTCAGACATGCCGCTGTGCCATTGGGAGGCTTTTATGCTGGTAATTACTAATCTTAGTATTCATACCTCATTGGAAAAAATTAGAAAAAGTGAACGTTTTCTGGAAAAAAAAATTCCGGGAAGTACTGCATGGGAAAAGTGTTCTGATTGTGCTATTTAATCATACGCAACGCATTGCATCAAATATTTCAATATACAGAGCTCAAAATATTCATAAAATTTGCTGATAGAAAAGTGCT
>NW_013666189.1:519353-521358 GCF_000517525.1 Limulus polyphemus | reverse complement strand
GAAAGTTGCAAATGACGGAGGTGAAGAGAAGGTTCGTGGGACTCAGTGTACAAACTCTGGACTGGAGAAGTGCGAAAAGCACTGGTGCAGAGCCGAAGTCCCAGATGGTGAATGGGGTCCAGCATCTTCAGGGCCGAGGTCCTGGTGGAACCATAGACCAAAGACCCATAGTCCAGTCTGAATCGAATCAAAGCACGATAGATCCTGAGCATAGAACATCGATCTGCTCCCCAAGAGCTGGAAGAGAGGACACAGAGGATATTCAGAGCCCTTGCACACTTGACACGAAGCTGCTTGATGTGTGGAATGAAGCTAAGCTTACGGTCAAATATAAGCCCCAAGAACTTTGCCTCAGGGACCACACGAATGACTATATCGCCGAGACGGAGCTAGGGATCGGAGTGGAGACCCCGTTGATGGAAAAAATGCATGCAAACGGTTTTAGAAAAAGAGAATTTAAAACCATTTGCACTATTCCATGTCAACAACCGATTGAGGGCAGTCTGAAGCTGCCGCTCAATAAACCTCATGTTTGACGACCGGCACGAGATGTGGAAGTCGTCGACATAGAGCCCATTTGCAACAGTCAGAGGAAGATTTGTAGTGATGGCATTAATTTTAACACTAAAAAGTGTACCACTTAAGACACAGCCCTGAGGGACTCCAAGTTCCTGTGGGAAGGAACGGGAAAGAGTGGAACCCACACGGACTTGGAATCGCCTGTTCTGTAAAAAATTGCGGATAGAAATGGATAAATGGCCACGCAACCCATAGGAGAGGAGGTCCTGAAAAATTCTATACCTCCACGTAGTGTCATAAGCCTTCTCAAGATCGAAGAACACAGAAGCAAGGTGTTCTCTCTTGAGAAAGGCTTCCCTGGTCGACGTTTCAAGTCGAGTCAGGTGGTCCATGGTGGATCGCTGTCGACGGAACACACATTGGGTGGGCGAGAGGAGCATGTTTGATTCCAGGAACCAAACAAGACGAGCATTAACCATCCTCTCTAGAACCTTACAAAGACAACTAGTCAAAGTGATGGGACAATAATTAGAAGGAATCTTGGTATACTTCCCAGATTTGGAGAAAGGGAGGACAATAGCCTGGCGCCAAGCATCTGGAAAAATATGTTCCTGCCAAATCTGGTTAAAAATAACCAGAAGAATAACAAGAGAGGCAGGAGAGAGATGGCGCAACATCTCATAATGAACATCATCAGATCCGACCGATGTACTGCCAGATCGATGAAGAGCAAGTTTGAGTTCCACCACTGTAAAGGGGCAATTATAATCATAGAGACGATCGGCCTGAAAAGAAAGAGGCGATCGCTCTGCCCGAGACTTTATGGCCAAGAAGACAGGGGAAGAAACAGAAGTGCTAGATGCACAAGAAAAGCTCTGGCCAAGAGCATCAGCAATGCTCAGGACATCAGCAACTTCCTGGCCATTGGAGAGCAAGATGGAAAGGAGATGGGAAGCATACCTCCCAGTGACCCTCCGAATCTTGTCCCATACAGTTTTGGAACTGGTGGTAGAAGAGATGCTAGTAGTGAACTTTATCCAAGACTCCTTTTGGCTTTGATGTCGAACCTGCTGAGCATGGGCACGGGCCCGTTGATAAACAATGTGGTTAGAAAGAGTGGGATACCGTCAAAAGGTATCCCAGGCCCGTTTTTGAGCCTTCCATGCCTCCTGGCAGGCAGGACTCCACCATGGACGAGGATACCGTGGAAAACGTGTCGAGGTCTTAGGAATAGAATAAACAGCCGCCTGGACAATACAGTCAGTCACTGCCACCACACAATCGTCTATTGATGGTAGACAGATGAAGGCAAGATCAAGTTCAGAGAGAGAGGTGAAAGATGGCCAGTCAGCCTGGCCAAGCTTCCACCGTGGCACTCAGGTCGGTTGGCATCGACCATGGCCAACCTCTCTCAGTATGATGGGAAAACGATCACTTCCCCGAGGATCGCTGTCGACCATCCAAGAAAAACGAGCAAAAAGTGCAG
>NW_013666189.1:504316-518677 GCF_000517525.1 Limulus polyphemus | reverse complement strand
TAACTGTAAATACAGAACCTTCCCTGGGAGGTCCCCTCACCACGTACAGGAATCCACGTCGAGGGGAATAATAGTTTGTTTAAGAACTCCAGTTTTTTAGTACTACATTAAAAATTACATCAATAAAGATATAATCAAACCCTCATGTACTCTAAAGGACTAGATAAAGAATGTAGTGCTTCAAAATTTAATAGGCCTAATACTAATGTCTTATGACATGTATAATTGTAATCATTCTTCGCCAGTTTGTAAAAGGCGTACACATTTTAACGATCATGAAATGATATTTTTCACTTTGATTTATATTTCAGTCTTCAGAACGGATTTTCGGTTTCACTTCTAAACTAAATACTTTGCATTCAAAGAACGATAGTAGAATGAAAAATATGGTGTTTTTAATTGTTTTTCCGACTTTTAATTAAGATTTTAACTAAGTTTTCTGATCTATCTGTACATGTACATTATAACCATCAGTACCTACTACAAAATAGCTAGAATTCATCAGTTATTTCGTCTAACCATTATCGCAAAAATGCTCAATTCTGAAAGCTGCTAATTAAGGTATGATGCTTTAGCTTTCAAAGTTGTTTAAGTGATTTTGTCAGAATTTCTTTACCACCATAAAAAACTCAAACCATCACGTGAAACTGTTCAGTCTGCTTTAAATAGTGATCAGACAAAGAGCTGAAATGCTTATAAATAAATAACCTAGATTTGGGGCTTTTATAAATGAACAGTACATTTGAGGAAATTTTCTATACTTAATACATCAAGCACTCACACAGGTATGGGGTTACAGAGAGCCTGAGATCTTAGGGTATTTATTGATTGCCAATAATTACACGTACATATTTAATTAAACACACATTTGTACATAGGCAGGTTAAACATTAACAAATACCAACTTCTGAACCATAAAATGTGAAAGGATGTACATGGCAAGACAACTGTTCAAAAATACCACAGTAAGTACTTGGAAAATCACCAAACCAAGCAGCACGCTGGTGCATTATTGTACTTGTATCAGTATTATGGAATGTTAGAAAAAATTATAAAATCACTAAAAGAAAAAAAAACATTTTATAAGTAGAGACAAAAGTTATTAATTTCCAATGCTAAAATGGAAATGAAAAATACAAAATCATTTCAAGTACTAAAAGTATACTAAAGAAAAATACAAAATTATTTCCAATACTAACAGTGGAAATGGAAAATAATAAAATATGTACGAAAATAAAGAATTAAAACATAGTGTCGTTTACAAACATCATAATCACTGACTAGCTTGTCATTACCTCAACATTTACAAATTGTTTTTCCCTTCAAAATGGGAAATTGATAGCAAAGACATGCAACAAAGATTAATGCTGTAGCAAGTGTCAGCAATACTCTCATTAACAGTATGAAGTTAAAACCACAGGGTATGCTGCTTCTTGCAAACACACAAGAATTTTCTAGTCCTAGAAAAGTTTTGTTTTTTTGAAGCATAACATCTTAATATTCAAGCAGCTGATCTCAATATATACAAAATGTAGCAAGGAATAATTAAAAGGAAGGGAAAAGATCTGTTGGTTTCTCTATGCCAGTAACATCTTCTGACCACTGTCCAGGATTGGAAAAATTACAGATGATTATCAGACTTGTCACTGGGTATATGTTTGATTAGTTGGCAGGTACTGCAAGAAAAAGGATGATAACTTATACCCAGGAGTCCCCTTCTTGATCCTCATGAGCTGGAGGCTCCATCTGTTTGAGGTTCTCCCTTGGAAGTATACCATAGTGTGGTTCTTCCATTACCTGTGAAACCTGACAGTTATATATTTACAATGACCAACACATGCAAAATTAATAGTGAAATTAGAATTAATTACTCATAGATGCATATGGTAAAATAAAATTTAATTTAAAAAGAAATAAAAGATTAGTAGCTTATTTCTAATAAATTTGTACCATACAACATGGCTATTTAAATACCTCAGTATAATTTGATAACTTCAGTTGAAAGCACTATAAGCTAACTTACACCTGATTATTACACCTGATAATATATGTTCATAGCATTAGATGGAGTATAATAAATCAGATACAGTGATCAATACAGAAATCAAGAAAATATAGTTTCAAGAAACACCCACCAAGAAAGAATCAGAGGACTAGTTCAGAAGCCTTGGGGTGGAGGCTACAGAGAAACAGAAAAGTGTTTTGATTACACTTTGCTGGTCCTTTTTTTTATAAACATTTTTTAATCTAGTAACAAATCATATGATTTATCAGTGGTTGATTACTTATTTAGTTGATAAGGTGTGCACTATAACTTAAGAGTACATGGTTATCCTCACAAGCATTTATGCTAGTTCTTTATGGTTTTTAAACCAGATGTAACACATTTCATGCTTATCTTGACTAACACTGCCAAAGACGCATTGATTCAATCTCATACTAAATCAGTTATAGTTAAACATCCATCTGCAATGCCATGGTATGTAGTACTAGCAATAGTACATTATGATATAGAACCCATTAGGCTGGAAAAGTAAACACTAAATTGGTGTACCAACTTTGAATGCAGATGCATTTTTATAAACTTTTAGTTTCAAATTCCATAATATTATGATAAATGTAGTTAATAGTCTTAAAGAGTTTGTATTCTTGATTTATCAACTTTTATGGGTTTAAAAACATTTTATAAAATGCAAGTATGATATGCTTTTCTTAAAGCATTTTTTATGAAACTTTGGCTGTTTTGTTGAGTTCTTTAAAGTACATAATTTTGTATGTGATAAAATGAAGTACATATTTAATGTTCTCAGCTGTGGTTAGGAGATTATGAAAGGTAGGAAAAAACAAGATTCAAAATGTGAAAATGACCACTGCAATGATTTTCTTTAACTTAGAAAAATAATGAATGAGTTAATTTTAAGAATATAATAGTTTAGTAAATATTTAGTACCATTCATTCTTGGGTTAAAATAGATTACAAAAATGGACTAATAAATCTTCTAATGCATTAAGGTTCTATAAACTTGTAGCTAATTATGGCTAAGTAGAATGCTCTAATCAAAGATGAGTTGAAACTAAATATGGGTTATTTTCTAAAAAATAAGGTATAAAGCATTTCATGCTTGTGTAAATACACATTAATTAACAAACACATAACAGCTAATATAAAATAAAGAAAACCTTTTGATGTGCAATTTTCTTAAGGCTTCAAAACTTACAAGATTTTTTCAATGATTAACCATACATGGTGGTTATAGAGAATTATTCATATGTAAAGTGATTATATCTTAGAAACTATTAGTTATGTGAGAACAAAATTTTACCAGAGGTACACTGAGAATCACAAAATTTATTCAAATGAATATGGTACAGAGTGTTTCAGAATCATACTATACTATATAGCTAAACAGCTTATCTAGCACAATTATATTCCTTTTTTTCTCCCTATTTCAACAACACAAGATTGGTAAATTATATATAATGTGTGTCAATGTGCAAGAAACTACATGAACCAATATTCAAAGCAGATGATACTCGCAGTAACTTCATTTAGGCATTAGGTCTTGAAGAACAGATTGGCAGTGATGAAAAACATATTGAACATCCGTGACACTTTTTGAAACAACTCTTCAGAATAAAAGTTGTGGTTCTTAATGTGCTTCTGGTGAAATTTAGTTCTGCAAAGGCAAGTATTTTTTAAGATATAACCATTTTAAATATGAAGTGTTTTGTATATATAAGCATCTATAATTAAATGACTGTAACATACATGTAACTAGTACAAATCCCTACAGAAGGACCTAGTTTTATTTAACTGTGAAGAAGATAATAGTGTAACAGAAAATACTGTAAAAAATCTTTTAAGTAATTACACCTATTTTTTAGAGAAATTAAAATGTTTATTTTAAAACTACTATATCTAACATGGTGGAAGTCCTCGAAATTTGCATCTGTTATGTGCATGCATATTTTTAAACACCTGGGTCAGTCACTTATTAGAAAAGTAGGTAACTATGCATTTTCTCAAATTTTAAAAGTACCCATATCAAGGAGTTTGCAATCAAAATTTACCCCTTTTTTATGGCAAAACTGAGAAGAAAAAGTTTTTATCATATTTTTGCAATAGTTCAATACTTCGAAATTATATACTATATTTAGCCTAAAACTATCTCTACTGATATATAATGATCTTGTTGTTCTGATATACATAAAAAAAATTATTCCTTAGGTTCTGAGTGATGACTGTGACAAATTTTGCTATTTAACATTCTTAGAATGTAACACAAAACTACATTCAGTCCCAACTAACTGAAATTTAAAGTACTTTGGGAATACTTGTTTGTTTCACCAGTAGCTGCTATTTTCATCAGGAGAGTAGTCATAAATACTTTCACTTTATGGAGCCTGTTTTCATAAAAGATTCACCACAGCATTTGCATTTATTAATTTTTTACGTTTAATATATTTTGCACCATTTTCTTCTAATATGTAAATAAAGAGCTCAGTTGCTGTCATTGAAACCTACACTGCAACTGTACACAGAGTTAAGAAGTGAAAAATCAGATTGTTCTCATGTTGCACACAATTAAACTTCATCTAGGAGAAAACAGGTGTTCTAAGAAAGTTGTTAGTGAAAACACTTATTTTTTTCTCAATTTTGGGGAGGCAATTAAAAAAAAAAGACCCTCTTTTTCACTAAAATCTCAGGGTTGTGAACCCTTTAAAATTCTAACGCATGTGGTTAACCTACTACTAAATGAGTGACCAACCCAGTTTTGAACACTTTTTTTACAATCCTGTGATTAGAATAAGAGTATGAAGAGATAATAACTCATAAAAAAAAATCAACATACATGCAGCATGCACAGTTATTAGCAGTTTCAAGGACTTACCGGCACTGTGGGAAATATCAAAACACCCCCTACCGGTGGTCTGTGAGGTGGTGGTGGTAATGGTGGCTCCATATCTTCTCGGACATCATTTAGGGGCAGTTCCTCTGACTAAAAGTTTAGAATAAAATTCATGCATGTGTTAGTTGAATTTCATTTTTGATGTTAATAATAATGTGTTTGACATGTAAGTATAATGTGTTCTTAAAACAGCCAAACTTGCAACAAGTAGAAACATGCCACTTAATTGGAAGAAAAGAATGAAAAAGTATTATTAGGGTGTTCTGTTAAGACTTTTTTTATAATAACATATTAATTTTCATAACAAAATACATTACTGACAAATACCTAGTGGTAGCTAATGATAGTTACTGTATCACATCAAAAACACCTCTCAACCTTATCAGCCTATCAAACTGTTTCTAAAAAAAAAAAAACTCACATTAAATGTCCCAAATCTTGGGTGAAATTCGTATATTGAAATGCCAAGTTATCTTATGTAGATTACCTTTCTATAAGGATTGAACAATGTGTTTTCTATGGATTATCCTTGTGTATTAATGTATTTTATAAGGATTATCTTCATATACTAGTGTATTAATATGCTCTTTTAGGATTTAGCTTTGTATACTGATTGATTAATGTGTTTTCTAGTGATGATCTTTATTGTACATTATTGGTAGATTATCTATTGTTTGATTCATTAGTGTGCTTCCAAGGGATTATTTTTATTGTAAATTATTTATTGTCTGATTCATTATTGAATTTTCTAGAGATTATCTTTGTATGACTTATAAACATTTCTAAGGAAATATCTTTGTACTGAATTACCTCTGTACTGATTTATCACTGTTTTCTGGAGACTATCTTTGTATTGATGTATCAGTGGATTATGTTAGTGTTAACTCTTCACTGTATTCACAAAGAACTATCTTACATTTTTACTCATTTATCAGTTTAATTTCCAAGGTATTATATTTTGTAATGAATTATCATATTATTTCCTAGGGATGGTTATTACTGTATTTATTTGTTAAAGAGTATATGAAGTATGTTTTTGTTATAGAGGATTTATAAGTTTTATTTTTTTGTTAAAGTGGAAATAACATGAAAATTATAGATAAATCTAGTTTATTCATGTCTTCATTATAAAAACAATTTTACATTTGTAGAACCTTACCCGACTACGTGGTACACCATCTGAAAAAAGGAATATAAAATAAAAAAATTAACTTTTTGAAAGAAAATGTCCTGGAAAAAATGTATATTCAGATAAGTTGTCTCTGAATTTTGAATCAAAGCAAAACAATTTTTCAATTATTTTTAGTTGTTAAACTCATACTTAAGAAACAAACATAGGTTATGACACAACACAATCATACAAACATTCAGTATTCCATCCAAGGGGTGATTTACTTTTGGGTAGAACAATTAAACATTACAGTCAAGCTACATTAATAACAAAAAAGTTATAATAACATAAGATTAACATATCCACAGACAAAACAAGATGTGATAGACTGCTAAAATATAACTGTGAAACCTATCTACATTGGTACCTTTAGTAAAGTGTTACCTGTGATGGAAGAACTAGCATCTGGACCTCGACGAGGCAGTGTTCTGTCTTCATACTTTGTTGTGCCCTGTGTACTGATTGGTCGTTGAAGTGTGCTGTTGGCACTAGCAGGTGTAGAAGCAGCATTACGAGCAACCATCGTGCGTGTAATAAAATGTGATTCCTTCCAGCCAGCTTTTCTACATACTTCTCGAAGATCTTGGTGTTGCCACATATTGTACAGCAACTTCAACAGACAGTAGTTATTTCTTCAATATTTCCTTTAGTTAATCTACTTCTAGTTTATCTATAATGTTAGCATCTTGTAGCATATAATAACATTTTCTACTTTTCAAACTATGATGCAATTTCAGATTCTAATGTAACCTGTATCATCTAGAACATGACTCAACAGTGTCTATGAACAATAACTCATATTTAGCCTCCCTAACTAATCTAGTTTGTACACAAGCTTTCACCTCAGTAACTTATCCATGCATATCTGTTTCTGGTGGTTACCTACATAACAATGTTCACATACTGACAAAGTAACAGCAAGCAAACTATAAATTTTAAAAACTGGGATCTGACTAACTTGAAAATGTACAGATGTATTATTGTAACTCCTTTAGTTGCATATGTTGAATTATAACCTTTTTAAAGCCTACTTTTTTGTTTAATTTTCTATGTTTGTCCACTCCAATGGCCTGTGCTATTAATTTTATCACACAGGAAGAAAACATGTTTTTTTATTAGTTTTTTATATTTAACATGTTCACTCAATAGAATTTTTATGTGAGCTTGACCACTATGTTTATCTTCTCTGTATATATTATCTACAGCATTCAACTTACCTGTTTGTTTTGAATTTCGCGCAAAGCTACACGAGGGCTATCTGCACTAGCCGTCCCTAATTTAGCAGTGTAAGACTAGAGGGAAGACAACTAGTCATCACCACCCACTGCCAAATCTTGGGCTAGTCTTAGTAGGATTGACTGTCACATTATAACGCCCCCAAGGCTGAAAGGGCAGGAATGTTTGTTGTGTGGGGGATTCGAACCTGTGACCCACATATTGCGAGTCGAGTGCCCTAACCACCTGGCCATGCCAGGCCCCAACTTACCTGTGCTATTAACCCATCAACTATATCTTGCTATATATTTATATATGAATCAGAGCACTCTATTTGTCTGTGCTGTTAGCTCAAACATGACATTTAGCTATATATATATATTAATCAGTGCTCTTGACTTACCTTGCTATGAGCCTAGTCACTGGATATGTTAATCAGAGCACACAACTTACCCGTGGTGTGAAAACCCAACTACTGTTGACCTGTGTATCTTTCAGTGCACTCAGTTTACCTGTGCTATACATGCCACCAGTGCATATAGCTGCAAATATTAATTGATGCACTCACCTAACCTGTACTGTGATACCTAACAGTGTTTAACTATGCATGTTACTCAGTGCACTTGACTTACCTGTGATTGACCCAGTCACGATGTTTAGCAGTCTGTGTTCAAAAGTACACTCAATTAACCTGTGCTGTGACCCAGTTATCGTGTTTAGTTATTTATGTTAATTAGAGCAATCAACATACCTGTGCTGTGAATTTTACCACTCTGGAAGAAAATCTGCCTTTTTGTTTTGTTATGTATGTTAACCGGTCCACTCCACCAGCTTCAAGTAATGACCTAGCAAAGTCACTGTTTTTAATGATCACTTCATTCAGAGTAGCCAACACAGCTGCTATAGTTTCATCCGATGAGCATCCTCCTTCTTGCAGAGGTCCACTACTAGGAAGTTTCTGCACCAAGTCACGCATGGCATACTTCCCTAATACAATAACAAATAAAATTTTTACATTTTTAGAATTAAAATGAATTTCAAATTGATAATTAGCTATGAAATACTAAAAGCCTTTTCTTGTTGAGTTGCTTTCACAAAGTCAACTACCATGTGACTAGGCTCTGAATGTTTTTTATGCAGTGCAGAGCATATGTCAACTCACCCAGAATGCTCTGCTCTCTCACCTGCCATGTGATGTATCGCACATACATCAGAAGAACATATATGTGCCCTACTTTTCCACCATAAGCCAGACTTCTCTGTTTACAGTCATGATGATAAATTATATTCATCCTGGTTTTGGAGATGTGTGTGGCAATGTATTTCACAGGCAAGAATCTGTTTGATATCAATTTTCTTTCTAAAAATTTTAAATACAAATCAAATAGGCTTACCTACGAAATACTAAAAGTCAGAATACCCAAAATGAAATGGAGGAGGGAACCTAAGTGTGAAATAATAAAGGTAATAACCTAGACCACAATAAATGAACTAAGTGGTCAAGCAGAGGTTGAGTTGAAACCACAACCAGAGTGAAGGCCAATGGACTTGATAACTGGGAGAATCAAAGGGAGCAGACCAGTCTCAAGGAAACTGGACCAAAGTGAGAACATCAAGAAAGATATTCTTCTCAGCAGGATATTTCCTTGCCCAGAACACTAATTAATAATAAGTATATATAAATGTGGTTTGAGCAGTAACAATAGAACCTGTGGAGCATGCTCATTTTCAAGTATGGCCACAGGTGGTGGTGTAACAGGTAAATAGGTCTAGATTCTTGGAGGAAGGAATGGTAGTGTCTTATGACGGCCAGCCAAGTCATGAAATCAGTCTAGTCAGAAGAAGAAGAAATATTACTTACATTTAATGGTGTAAGAACATGTTTCATTAAAATCCCATTGTTGTGAGCTTGTTGTGAAATGAAATAACATGATAAGTATAACTTTTAAGGAGCTTAGTGAAGATTTGTCTAGGAAGAATGCATTTTGTAAAAAAAAGCATTTAGAAATTGTACAAAATGTCCAAGAACTGGTTTGAAAATTCCAGGATAATGCAATGGGAAAACTAAAGGTGGTTAAGAAAAACATAAAAGGAAAGATATTGGGTGTTCCCCATCCTGGTTGCAGTTATGAGACATGACATGGAGAATGGGCATCTCATTTCTGATGCCTCTAATGTTATGCAAGGATGTGTATATGGAGGTAGGAAAAGCCCCCTGTTGAAGCATAATCAGCCACTAGATGGCATCCTCTCTCTACTTCCAGAGGTCATCACCCTTTGATGGAGCTCCAAAATATAGAATGGAATTCTGACTAGGATAAATGCAGAAGTAGATGCAACATGTGAGTTCCAACTAGATGTATTTATATATGGAATGTCATATTATAAGGAGAGACTATGATTTTGTTCATTGTTTTATAATGAAACAATTTTTCAACCTCAGACACATTCAAATTATTAACAGGGGTGTTGGACAGTATAGAAATATCTGATTTGCCATAAACATCATAGGTGTAGGCTCAACAATTAAATAAACAGTTAATAGCCAAGTAACTAATCTCTGAGGTATTTTATTTGGCAAAAGGAATATTGACGTTGAAGAAACAGTCATCTAATGCAAATAAATTTTAAAAATGTATTAGGATTCATACACATGCTGGCCTATGAGGCACCCAGTAAGGGTACTGTGATTTTGGTGCTAAAGACATCTCTGAATGGCACATTTGATTAGATGTAACTCAAAATTCACATTTAAGATGTCAAGGAATATCACAGTAAATAAGACAGATTAATAACACAACCCAATCTATTAATGTAGCCAGAACAAGATCCAAGAAGAGTGATTGCATTTATGGTATAAATAACCTCTGATGAGCCTTTGTGAAAGATCCAGAACAAGTGAGATAACAACAAATAGTCTTGACTGGACCTAAGAAACGTTTCTTTCAAACCAAGAATCAGGATCAGACAGGGAAGGTAGCACAATATTAAAAAAAACAATGGTTACCTTCTCTGGGTACAAGTATAACGTCTACCTAGAAAACAAAGCAATAAAACATCAAAGGCAGAGCTACAGAATGTCTTCTACCTGATGCAAGCAATAAAAAAAAGTATATTTTGGTGGAGAGATGACAGAGCAAAACAAGTTGTTAATGGTTCAAAGAGATAAAAAAGCCAAGAAATGAAGCCCAAGTTCCCATTTGGACAGTGCCTAATAACTTGGAGTTATTGAAGATCAATGGGCTCGGAGGAGATCTTTAGAAAATGAAGACAAAAGAAATTAGTGGTTTCTGTGGCACCTAAAGTAGCAGAAAAGGTAACACTGAAACCAGCTGTTGAAGAAGCTGAAAGGCAACAATCATGAAAGAAAAACGTGAAGAAAGAAATAATATGCAAGTTGGAGATATCATGCCTAATGCATTAGCTCTGGAAGGTAGCCCGACATGATTGATAGATTGCAAGGGTAGAGTGTCACCAAAAGTGGGCTAATGTCTGAGGCATTCCAAAATAGAAAATTCAGTTTCTCAGATGAAGGATCTAACAACAGCCATCTGTGAAGCCATAGATGTTGAATGTCAGTGTGAAAAAAAAGAGACATTCAAGGATATTGAAGATATTCCCAAAGTAGTAGTTGGACTGGTTCCCCATTAAAAAGTTTACATAATATTGAAAATCATGATTTAGCTGGCCAAAGTGAAGCAATGAGGAGAATCCAGCACTTCACATAACTGATTTCAATGAGTATCAGAAGAAGGTGGAGAAGTAGGTAAGCATGAAGAAAGAGGTTCTTCAAAGATTGAGTTAGAGCATCCACCACTAAAGAATTAGGATTTAGAAGTAGATACTAGTAGAGTGGATAAAAATGGTTGTCTGACATTGTGAAGGCATCAGTCATTGGAAGATACAGATGTTTATACAACCACTAAAACATCAAATGGTGGAGAGTTCACTCTGGAAGGAAAATCCAGCACTTCCAAGAAATAGTCTCTACCAAAAAAAGCTGAGAAAATGCAGCAATACAAAGGCAGTGAATGTTAGATATACATGGCTGTTTAAGTTAATGCATGTGTTATGATTCATATGGGTTAAGTATAGCATGAGTGTTAAATTTAGTTATTTTTACACGCAATAGTATATCACAGATTTGTTTACATAACTGTGTGAATCATATGTTTTGTAGTTCAATCACTGTGAAATGGCGCTTGTTGTATTATTGAGTCATGTTAGTAGAACCTCCTAAGTGTTCTCCTTTTTCCTGATTGAGTATTATTGTATCATAATATTTTGGAGTGTATAGATCATTCTAGGCCTTGGTCAGGCTATAAATATGCAAAATGTAGTTTGAATTATATAGTTAGTTAGTTAGATAGATATATAGATCTAGACTGCATGATTGTGAGTTTAGCCATAAAGAGTGTATAGTGGCAATTTTCAAAGTGAAATTATCACAGATTGTATTGTAATGACAGAGTACAGAAGAATAAATTGTGTTCTAAAATAATTGAACCAGCCTGTGTGGACTTTGATGAAAAAAAAAGACAATCATTTAAAGCTCTGAATTTAATTCTGATAGCCAACAGTGTAATGAACATTTGTATATACATTTGACTTGTTTTAATATATTATTTTAAAACAAGTGGACTGTGTGCCGTTTGTTTATTGTTGAAATTTATCACCAACAAGTCACAGACACATACTGTAAAGAATCTGGCCCATAGATATACATTAAAACCTGACATTGGTGAGCCAGCCAGAATTATACAAAGGTAAATGGTGGTAGAAGAAGAGCCTATATACAGCGTAAGAAGGCCTATATACACACATAACTGTATTGGTGGTAAAATATTGTAGAGATTACAACCATGCTATACAACCATACTGACTCTGATAAGCGGATAGAAAGAGGCAAGAAACTAGGGCTTATAGATGGTGATCTACAAGAGTTTGTTAAACAACAACAAGACCTAGATAGAGAAGAGCAGTAACAGAAGAGAGGAAGAAAGAATAAGAATATAAACTGATAATGAAAAAATGAGAGAAAGAGACAATAAGAGTACAAAAATAGAAAGAAGAAAATGAGAAAAAGGAGAGACTGGAAAATTGGAGAGAAAGAATAAGAGCACAAACTGAGATCACCAAGCTCACCCAACACAAAGATATTAGACCCAAGAATGGCGATGGGGCCAGGTCCAGCTAATCCAAGTTGCCCAAATTTGATAAATGGAAATACAACATGGATGCTTTCCTAGAAATATGAAAGATTTGCCCAAAATCAGAATTGGTAGAAAGGTGACTACCGGAAAAGGCCTACAAGTGTATGTATGCATGACATCAGAAGGTGCCATGGACTATAACAAGTTAAAAGTGGTCTTGCTGAAACTCTGTGGAGATACCAAGGAAGGTTCACACTGGAAGTTCAGAGAAATTAAACCTGACACTGGAAAAACTGTATTTCAGTTTGTTTGTTTTGAATTTTGGACAAAGCTACATGAAGACAATCTGCACTAGCCATCCCTAATTTAGCAGTGTAAGACTAGAGGAAAGGCAGCTAGTCATCACCACCCACTGCCAACTCTTGGGCTACTCTTTTACCAATGAATAGTGGGATTGACCATCACATTATAACACTGAAAGGGCGAGCATGTTTGGTGTGATGGGGATTCGAACTAGTGACCCTCAGATTGCGAGTCGAGTGTCCTAACCACCTGGCCATGCCAGGCCTATTTCAGTTTGTAGTACGTCTATGGTGATACTTCACAAGATAGACTGGCATGGCCATATGTGAAGACAATTTTGAAGGACTGGCAGATCTAGTAATACGTGGAGAAAAGGTGCTATGGTTGTTATAAAATGGGGCACATTGAGAGTGGGTGCAAATCTGTCCACAACAAACAACTGAAGAAATCTCAAGATAAAGCACCTAGAAAGATGTTGGTGGCAAGAAACAAGAATAGAGTGACTGTCACCATGGATGCTGCTGTTAGAAAAAACAGAATAGAGACAACTCATCAGGTTCACCACAAGAAGGAAGTGCTGTCACCATGATTAGACAGTGCATGATTAATGGTAAGGTCAAGTTAGTAAATGGGTCAACAGTGCCAGGGTTGATCGGAGAATGTGATAAAAATTGAGAGGAAGCTATGTGAAAGACAATAAAGTGAAAAGGACTTGCAGAACAGAGGACTAGAAGAAAGCATTGTACCAGATCTATCAAGGCAGTTCTACTGGCAAAGTTAAACAGATCATAGTAACAACAGAATACTGGACTCAAGTGATAATGTTGGCTCATGAGTTGATAGTGGGAGAGTACCTATGAGCAAAGAAGATGGTAGACAGAATCACCAGCAACTTTCATTGGCTGAAGGTCATCACAGATGTGACCAGGTTCTGCAGGTCATGTGACATCTACCAAAGGACAGAATCTGAGGGAAGGTAGACAAGGTGCCACTGGGTGAGATGCATCTCACAGAAGAGCTGTTCAGCAAAGTAGCTGTGGACTTGATTGGACCACTAGCACGTATATTTTCAATGTTACACATTACCCAGAAGCCACAGAATTGCCGAAAATTGAGACAGAAAGAGTAACAGAAGCCCTTCTGAAAGTGTTCTGCAAAGTAGGCTTTCCAAAGAAGTCTTGAGTAACAAAGAGACACAGTTTACCTCAGAACTGGTGTAACAGGTGTTCAGATTCATTGACATTAGACAGCTCTTTACCACCCTGTGCAATCCTAAATGTAATGGACTTTGTAAGAGAGTCAAAGGAGTCTTAAAGAGCACGTCAATGAAGATGTACCAGGAGAGACCATGTGATTGGGACAGGTACCTGCAGGAAGTATTCTTTGCTTAACTCTTTCAATACAGGGTCAGTCATTGTGATGATCTCGTAACCATTTTGTGCTTGTTATAGTTTTCATGCTACAACTATTAGATTAGTACACAAACGTTAATGAAATTTGGCAGATTATCAGTAAACGTTACAATGCTTTCATATGAAAAATATCTAATTTTGTTATTAAGTTGTAAGGTTTGTTAAGTAATGTTTCTCTCATGCCTTTTTTTTTTTCC
>NW_013666189.1:476473-503800 GCF_000517525.1 Limulus polyphemus | reverse complement strand
AAGATTAAAAATACTTTTATGCATCAGAAAATTTTGAAATTTCATATGCAAAAGCCAGTGGAGACAGGATTTAAAGAGAAGACAGCCTTTGTGATACCAGATAGATGCTATCAGTTCAAGAGGATGCCATTTGTGTTAGTCAACTCAACAGTGACATTCAACTACATGATGACAAAGATGTTGCACAAAACCACCAACATGGCATTCTGACCTACACAGACAGACGGGAAGACCACCTGAAGAAACTCAGAGAGTTTGGGTGAGTGAGGGCAGCAGGTCTGACCATCAGACCATCTATGTGCTACATCAGTTATGCTGTGCTGGACTTTGTTGGACACAAGGTGGGTGACCAACAGGAAGCTATGTAAGAATAGAAGTTAACCCACAGACAAGATGTATCAGCTCTGACGATCAAGCAACAAGTCAGATCCTTCCTGTGGTTAGCAAGATAATATAGGAAGCTCATCCTGAACTACTATGAAGTTGTTGCACCACTGACTGACCTTTTCAAGAAAGGCCAACCCAAGAATTTGATGTGGGAACAACCACAGCAGATGAAATTCCACAAGTTGAAGAATATGTTAGGAAGTTTGACAATTTTAAGAATGCAAGAATCCAACAAACCATTCATCATTCAGGCTAATACTTCAGATGTTTGAATATGAGCAGTACTTCTACAAGAACATGTAGATTGGCTGTTTTTCGTAATGTATGTCAGTGAAAAGCTATCAAGTAGTGAGAAGAACTGCTCTGTGATTGAATGAGAGTGTTTGGCCATCATATTTCTCATCTGGAAATTCCAGAACTATCTCTATGGGAAGGAACTCATCATTCATATGGACCATCAGCCACTTGCATACATCCAGAAGTGCAAAATTAACAGTGTAAGAATCATGAGGTGGGCAATGTATCTTCAAAAATACCAGTTCTGCATTGAAGCCATTAAGGGGACTGCAAATGTGGGTGCAGAATGTACGCGTAGACATTGTGCATGAACTGAAAACAGTCTTTGTATATAGTATCAAAAATATTGTATATATTTTTCTTGAAGTGAGACTTATTGTTAGATATATAGGACTGTTAATGCGTGTGTTATAATACTATGATAGTACTAAATGAAATTGGAGTAATGGATATTTGTTTTTGTTTTAGTGTAAAACCACACAATGGGCTATCTGTGCTCTGTTCACTACAGGAAATCAAACCCTGGATTTGTGCATTTTAACTCTGTAATTTATCACTGACCCATCAGGAAATAAGTTATGGATGATCTACTGTAGAAATATAGCCAGTTGGGTGGTAAAATGAATGTGTATAAGAATGAATGGACAGAAGGTGAAAAGAAGACAACTGACCATGTAAAAGTAAAAAAGCTGATGTCAAATGAATGGAGAAGACCATCAAAACTAAACTAACTGGCAGAAAATGGAAAGGGAATTGATAAACTACTCTCAGAGTCAAAAGAGAATGGTGGGATGAAGTAAAAATAGGAATATAAAGAAAATCACCTTGTATATCCATCATCATCATTCAAGACCATGATGAAGAACCTCATGTTTTCCACTTGAAAATTAAGTGTCTCTAGGAAAAGATGTGTGAATACAAGGTCTATGACAGTTCTTCAATCTTCTGAGTTCTTCAGAACCACAAAAAGATGTAAGTAAAAGCCTGGAGAAATATGATAAATGATTTTGACATCTCACATCTGAAGAAGGTTTGAGACTTCCTTATCCAGAACTTTTAAAGCAACTGTATTGAAAAAAAGAGGAAGATACATTAAGCCCAGACTGATGGATCTGTCAAACCCAAGGATCTCACAGAATGACCAACAGTCCAGATGAGATTCCTACAGAACAGAAGGAAGTCATTTAGTAGGTCAAGAATACCCCAATTGCTTATGTTTATATTTAGCCATTCATTAGACTACAAAAGTAGCTGCCATCTACTGAGGAGTAGACAAGGAAAGCAGGAGAGGAGGATGAACATTACTTGCTGGACATTCTGAAAGAAACTACAACCAGAAATAAGTTGAAATGCTATAACCCCAATCATGTTAGCATGCATTTTCTGAGTGATCAGCTAAGATGTCAAAGAAACATAACAGTCACACAGTAATAGAAACTAAATCCATGAGAACTGTAGCTAAGGATGACTGAAAGGTAAAATTTTGATCCTGATTAAAATTAAGGATCAGAAAAGTGAGAGTAGCTGATATTTGATAATAACCAAGAAGAAGAAAGTCTCAAAATAGACAATTTCATCCTGTGCAGGACATAAAACTGACAATGAGTCAAAGTAAAAGACCATATAAAAGATTTCATCATCCCAAAAAATCAAACAGAATATCAAAAACTGGAGAAGTTAGATTACAAGAGGAAGATATCTTCATTAAAAGGCCATTAATATGTAGCTGATGCCCAAAAGCATCACAACAATGATCCAAGAATCAGAAGGTGAAAACTTAAGCATTCAGAGATGAACTGTTCAAAATTACATCAGCACCCCTCAGGCATAACAGAATTAGTTCAAAATTGAAAATAGAACATACCTGAGTAAATGAGAAATAAAATCACCAAAAGCTTCTTCATAATTAGGACTAGTTGACAAAAATCTCTTCACTCAGTGGAAGTCAAGTGATCAAAATAAAATATTTTTTTACTTTACCATGAGAAAAGGGTGGATGTCCTGCAATTGAAAGTCAGTATTTTCTCTCCCTAGTCCCTTGCTGTTGAAAAAATCCTTATTGAATTATTTACTGAACTTTTCCCTTGTGGGAAGTTTACAATCTACTAAAAGGTAGAAAAGTGGTTTTAGGCTCTTCTGAAAAGAAGTGGGATGGCATCTCACCCCCTTTCAAGCACTGTATGTGTGTATTCATTAAACTAGTACGACACCTCATATAAAAGGTTGATGTAAAATTACGGACTTTTCCAAAATCTGAAAAAAAATGTAAGAAATTCTGGGCTCTCACAGAAAATATTGTAGCTGAAGAGTATCTTCCTGGTAGCTGCAGTTTACTGGCATTAAACAGCCAGCTGTTTTTCAAAAGAAAATTACTATAGTATTACTTCAAATCTAATCATAATTTATCAAACACTAATAAGCCCTTTTCTAAAAATGACTATTTTCCCATACTGAAAATATATTTCCAATACTAGCAATAGGTACTTACCTTCTTTCACATGTACTGATCTCTATATGTATTCAGTACTGATTTCTATATGCATAAATTTGTTCACATACCACAAACTCCCAGGTATCTCACGATCAATTAGTTCAACTGCATTTTGCATGTAAATCATCATGACATGCCAGTTCAGTACTAGAAGCTCCTAGATGTTGATATGGTAAGACATTTTGATCTCAGACCACTGTCTAGAAGCCACTTGATGATTTATCCATGCTCCCCAACCGTGGAGAGAAACATCTGTGAGCAGATGCAAATCTAGACAAGTTGTAGAAAGCAGTACTCCTGTCATTGTGTTGTCCTTGTTCAACCACCAATGCAGATTGTCTGTAATGAAAGGAGGAATAGTAATGTGTGAGTTCTATTGATCCTGAGTAAGAGTCTATTGGCCGTGCAGAGTACACTGAAGAGAACATATATGTGCTCAATCCAAAGGAATAAGGGCTTCCAGAGAAGCCCAAGTCTCTATAAGTGACAGAACCTCACACGCAGAAACAGAGGGAGCAGTTAAGTGCATGGAGAACTAAAAACTTCATTGAATGAAGACGAAGTGGAAAAGGTCGAGCCCTAATGAGAAGGGTGTTGAAAAATTCATCCAAGTGGATAAGATATTAGGTAGGCAAAAAAGAAAGACATCTACAACTTGAGAATCCAATTAACATGAGCTGCATCTATTAGCAGCAGATGTGTGTGTTGAGAAGACCACAGTTCAGAATGAGCTAACAGGAGCTAGTTATTCATGTAATGGTGTAAATGCCAACCCTCAAATATGCATAAGTCAGGCAAAGGCCTTGATCACCCAACAAAATACAGACAGTGATGAATCTAGCCTATAGTGGACCAACTGAAGATAGTGTCTGAACCAATGAGAAATAGGAGAATAGAGATAGTCAATCGAGACATCTATCATGCTCATTCATAGTCCTGGAGAAAAAATCCCATCTGAGTGTGATAAAGGACTCCATGGTAAATTCTGGTTAAGAAGTTATCACAGAGGATCACCTACAAAAGTTGTAATGTTCTCAAATGAGAACCAAAACTTGTGTGCTTTTGAATAGTTGACTACTCTTCTGAATGAATCAGAGTAGATCCAGAAATCAGTTGAGGCAGGATAGATGGATCACAAGACACCAGTCCCCTGATTTATTTTGGGGACAACTAAAAACCTGGAGAAAGCTGACTGACAAGCTCGATAGATCTCTGTGATAGAAGGGTCTCCACAGCCTTGGATAGATGCAGACTGCTAGCAGGATCCAGAGTTAATGGGCAGGAAATGGTACAGGAGACAGTGGTGATGGGGAATGGAAACAGATGAAAAGTCCTTCTGATAAAACAAGGGAACAAAATTGGCTATACATGTCCCCACTGGAACTGCTGGCGATGATGAACCCAATGTGGAATGCCTCAGAAAGGAAGTGTATGTTGGACAAGTACTGCAGGAGAGCTGTACAGGTAAGACAAGAGTGGGAAACTGGGCATGGGAGAAATGAATAGGGTTTTCAGGGACAGCCCTCACATTGGCGAAAGTGATTCCAATTGCTGGGAGCCGAGAAAGGGTTGATCAGCCTGCTGATAAGCCAAAGTATAATGATCATAAGCCCATAGAGGATGAGGCATGCTAAGATCAGCCCTCAACTGAGAAACAAAATGCTCAGCATGAACCCTGATGTCAGGGAAAGGAGGGAAGATAAGGTACTCTAAAGATGGGAGTCATGTAACAATGAAGGGATGTATCATATGAAATAGGTGAAAATGAGAAAATGGAACACACCTGAGAAAGCATATAAAAAAAGGCACAGTTAGGCCTAGTTGGTTCTGTACGAGAGGTATGAGAAGGCATGGCATAGTAAGAAGGTACAAAAAGGTAGTCAAATTTCTCCTTGTCATGAACAGGTTCAGACGATGCAGGAGGAACCCGAACATTTTTGGGAGAAGAAAGGCAACTCATATAGCAATCAATTTCTCAACGAATGATAGCTGAAAAATCCACAGTCGAGACCCCCAGACCTAAAGTCTGTGTAATAGCACTCAAAGTAGTGGTAAGAATATCAGAAGTTGCTATACACAAACTTTGAAATTCATTTTAAACTGTGAGGAACTCGAAAATGAGCACACAAAAAATCAATATACAAAAGTAAGTTATTGTGGCAAACTACTACAACAAAATAACTGCAGTAAATGAATAAATCAAGCAATTCACTACTTTGCAAAAAAAAAAAAATCAAAAATCAAATGAACACTTGAAAAATGCTCAATTGAAAAATATCTGCAATCGAACACTGATAGTTCAGTAGAATCGAATAGAGGAGGCCACGTGCATCAGGGTGTGTTGCATGATGATTTACATGCAAGAAGTAGTTGAACCACGTTTATCGTGGGATGTATGCAAATTCAAGGCTTGTAACATGCGAAAAAGTTTTGCCTATAGAGGGCTGCACTGAACGAGTAATGTGAAGTAATGTACTGTATTGGTGAAAACTATTTGCTAATAGAATAAAAACGTTTAAATTGAAATGCTTAGAAACTGATAATTAATGTGTATGTACACTATAAATACTGATTAGATGTCGAATGCTAATGTTTAAATAAGCTTTAAATACTGATGAGACATAGAAAAGTAATGCTTACATAAGATAAAAGTACTGATGAGACATAGAAAACTGTTGCTTACAAAAAGCTATAAAATATGTTCTTAGTAAGCTTCTCACTTGACAACAGATTCTATAGTATAGGGTGAAACACTTCATATTTTTACTCAGTTAATCTTCAGCCCTAAAGAAAACATAGAACCATGTCCACCTAAAAAAATGTTAGTGCTAGTAATACTAATATACCTTTTAAAATAGATATGAACTGTATCAAAAGTTCTTCAGAAAAACATCATTTTACTTAAATACTATTGGTTCTACCTATGAGTTCTTTATTCCTCTGATCCATGGACAGGTTTCTTAAAGCAGTGGCGACTGCACACACTACTCTGTCAACATCCATTCTAAGTAATTCCACTAATACTGGAAGACCTTTCTCCTTCCTAACTGCTGCACGGATATCTAGACTTGGCTATAGAAATAGTAGATTTTATTTACTCACCCATTTGTTTTATACTGATTTAAATACTGAAAGGAAAGTATAAATATGTAACAGAATATAGTTCTAGAAATAATTTCATAAAGATGCCTCGTTAACTTATTTATTGGTGGTGTATAAAATACTACAAAAATAATTGTATCTTCACTCTAAAACAGAAACTGTATGAGCTACTTTTACAACTTAAAAATAAACACTCATTACCTGAATCTTAGCTTATTACATTGAAGTTATTGTAAAATCACAGAATAAAGTTGGCTAACCTGCAAGTAACAAACAGCCTAGGAGTTGAATGGAGTTAACTAGCCTGCAAGTTGCTACCAGCCTAGAAGATGAATGGAATCAACTAACCTGCAATTCACAAGCAGCTAGGAGTTGAATGGAATCAACTAACCTGCAATTCACAAGCAGCTAGGAGTTGAATGGAGCTATCTATCCTGCAAGTTGCAAGCAGCCTAGGAGTTGAATGGAGCTAACTAGCCTACAAGTTGCAAGCAGCCAGGATTTGACTGAAGCTAACTAATCTGCCAGAAGTATGCAGCCAGATTTTGGCTGAAGATAACAAATTTGGCAGTAGCAAGCAGCCAGATTTTGAATGGAGCTAACTAGAACCATCTATACAAAAGAGTTTGGCAACCAACACTGAAAGAATGCAGTATTGTGATTGTTTGGTTTAACTGGATGTTATCTTTACTTCACTCTTGCATGTTTGTCTACATTTGGTAGTACTACCAGGTCTACAAATGTCTGATAAAAGTAATTAACGTCTTGCTGCATTGTAGTTGGTTGAAATAATCATTACGAAAAATGAAAAACAACAATAGAACTTTTTTTTCTGACAAAGAAAGACGGAACTTGTGGGAAGTTAAAGTTGAATGAAAAATATTGAGATCAAACTGGCAATGAACCTAACTGAAAAGAGACTAACACCTAAACATTTTGGTAAGATGAAATCTCACATGTATCATTTATTGAGTCAAGCAGTAAGTGTGGGATTAAACTACATCATTAATGAGTGTAAGTCTGAAAACAACTGTATGGTTTATTGGTAATAAATGATTACATTTAATTTCTTCATTAAAACTAACAACAGTTTTTGGAAATTTCATTCAAAGCAAACACCAAGAAGCAGTTGAGTTCATGCCTTTTGTTAAAGACCATTCAAGTTAATAAGAATGCTAAAAAACCTGTGCAAACAGGAGTTATCTTAATAAAATTTTTATTCTATATATACAACTGAATTGTTTCATTGTACATAAAAGTTTGTTCTCACTTCACAGTTTATCCAATACGTGTTAAATAATCTTTTCTTGCGTGTCTGATAAAAAAAATCAAGTGCTAACACTATTAAAATACAAAAAAAGGTTGAGAATCATTAGTGTTTCACAGTACGTAGCAGTAAATTCAACATCAAGTTATTAAAAAGGTGAAGACATCTTTTTAGCAAATTTTCTTGACTTGTCTCAATGTAAGGTAAAAAAACACATTTCGGTAAAACACAAAGTTATTCAGTTGGTGAAATAAATAATGACAAAAGTGTAAGTCTGTACCACACTTAGGCTATGTTATAGCTTAAGTCAAAAATAAAGATAATTGTTGTGACATTTGTTTAACCAAAACAACAGCGTTGATAAGCTAGTCAGTTTCAGAGCTTACACAGTTAAATGCTTAATATGCTGTAGTGATGCTGTTGGTTAAGTGTTTAATATACTGTAGTGATGCTGTAGATAAGCATTTAACTTACTTTAGTGATGCTGTAGATAAGCACTTAACTTACTTTAGTGATGCTGTAGATAAGTACTTAACATACTTTAGTGATGCTATAGATAAGTGCTTATAATAACTTAGTGATGCTACAGATAAGTGTTTAATATACTGTAGTGAAGCTGTGTTTAATTTGCTTCATAAAGCTGAAATAATCTTCCCAATATAGAGATTTTGTGGGAAAAACATCAAGAGTAAAATTACTCACAATAGACCAAGTTGGGAAAGAAACAGATGATACTGATCTAACAATTTGCTGCAATATAAAAAAAAAGATTTTTATACATTTTTTAACCTTATGCCTAATCATGTACTTTAAAAAGTTAAGAGCAGCATCAAAGAGATTAATGACAAAACAAAATATGCTTGGTAGCAGAATTATTGCTATGAGACTTCCAGTAGATACCTAATTGTTTGTTTTGTTTTCACAAGAGACACAAAATGTTACCATTTCTTTATAAAGATAATGTATTACTATGTTTTTTGTTAATTTTGATGTATCAGATAAGTTATTAATTTTAGACATTTCATGAGGTAGCAAATTCTAATATATTTTGTTATGGTTTTGTTTACCCTTCATTTATTATTCCTTCTATCATGTAGTTCAACTATGAATTTTCAATTATATTAAAGTGCTAACTCGCCTTTTAGCCAGAGCACTTTCAATTTCAGTATACATGTGTTACAGAACTGACACAAGCTTCCCTTGGCAGTGATGTACAGATATTAATGTTGTTAAAAATTACGTAAATTAGCTAGTCACATGAAATGTAACTGCGTGGTTTAAACACTAAATAAAAACCCTGCCTTAAGCTTAAACAAGTTAGTCCATGAGATATAGTTAAAACATATTATTATTTAGTATTGTTATTGATCTTGAAATTTTTTAAAAAGTGTTGAAGATAGTCTGTTTGCAATTATACACTATCATAGATGAGAATATCTGCTGTGTAACAACATATGAACAAAACGGAAATTATTAGATGGCCAGATTCAAGTGACTTAACCCATAATGTCCTGAACCCAACTATATGTGCACATTCATCTTCCTTAGCAAACTATGGAAAGGTAGTTGCACAATAACAGAATCAAAGAAAGAATAAACAACCCAACCACAAGTTAGCTTAAAGATTTCAGAGTGAAAATATCGAAGAAATAGATTAAAAGATACAAAAAGCAGATAAAACTAGAACAATCTATACGTGCATGTATGTGTGTGAACAGTTTTTCCTTGCACTAAAAACCAACTTGTGTGACATTATATTCTTAGAGCGAACCAAGAAATACAAATCATGTATGAATAATTTCTGGCACTGCAAAAAATAAACACTTCACTATTATTTACACATAGAAAAATTTGTAAGCTAATTTTTATGAGGAAAAAAAAAGACAGAAATAAAACATTTTATAAACATAAAACATAATATAAATGCATAAACTTAATACAAAACATTTAGCATAACATAATGTATAGGGGCAACAAAGAACCTACTGGTCCATTTTGGCTGTCCCATTCTTTAAAGTAAACCAAGTGTATTAAATAAATAAATTTAAAAAAAATTCTTAAAGCGAGCCATTATCATTCATATAGTTATCAAGCTTTCCCTTAAACTCACTTAAAGTTATTGCCTCCACAACATCTGAAGGCCATCCACCCCATTATAAAAATACAACTTTTTAGCTGAAGACGATTCCTACCCTGCCAACATTTATACTTGTGTCCCCTAGTCCTACTATACTCACTGTTAAATATGAAAAAAGATGATGTATCAACACTATCAGTTCCCTTTACAATCTTAAACACCTCAATAAGATCCCCATAACCCTTCTTTTTCCAAGATAAAACAATTTCAGAGATCTTAACCTCTCCTTGTATGACAACCCCTCCATCCCAGGCACCATTCTAGAAACCCTCCTCTGAACCCTTTCCAACTATTCAATGTCCTTTCTAAGATAAGAAGCCCGAGAGTGAACACAATACTCCAAATGTAGCTTAACTAGTGATTACTGGTTAGGCTACAATGAAATTATACCTTGTTTAGACTTGTATTCAATATTTCTGTAGATACAAACTAAAATCATATTTGCCATACCACTAATAACAGCACACTGCTTGGATGGCTTAACATGTTCAGTGCCATGTGCCCCAGCAGTGGGACATATTACAGGTAGCTTCAGTGAGCTAATTAAACATACTATAGTTACCCATATAAATATTAGATACCTGGGTTAAGGAAAAAAAAAAAGTAGTTGGCACTAGGATAGGAATTATTAATACTACTGGTGGTAGTGAACGTGTTAAGAGACTGATCAACCACTACACCAAAGTCCCTTTCTTTCATAACACTGTTAAGGTTATTCCCATCCAAATTATGATAACTTACGTGTATTATCTTGCATTTATTATAATTAAAACCCATCTGTCATTTATTTGTCCAACTCACTAAATGATACAAGTCTTTCTGTAAAGCACCAGCAGCATCCTCACAGCTAGTAACACCTAAGACCTTAATATCACCAGCAAATTTATGTAATTTATTGACCCTTTCTTACCCTATGTTATCGATGTAAATCAAAAAAGAGCAAAGGTTTTAAGACTGAGCCCTGAGGTACTCCACTTGTGACATTAATCCAGTATGACTGAACTCCATTTATGAAAACCCTTTGCTTTTTTCTATCTATCCACTCTTCTATCCAGTTAGCTAACTTATCCTTTGTTAAATGACTTTGCAAAGCAACTTTTATCAGATTTTCCAAAACATTTCCCACAACTGTTGTAAGACTAATAAGCCAAACATTACTTGGACAATTTTTATTACCTACCCTGAAAAGGGGAGTGATAGCATTAGCTAACTTCCAATTCTTTGGCACCTGCCCACTATTTAAGGACTTACAAACAAAAAAATAGTAGCAAGTGCTCACATATCCAATTCTTAACCTCCTTCAAAACCTTTGGGGAAATATCTGGCTCAGGACCCTTATTGTTCTTTTAAACTTTTCAATTATTTCTTAACAAGCTTGAATTAATGTAATTGTTTTGTTCAACATTTTAAATGAAATTAACTTACCTGCCATTAACAAGCAGCCATGTTTTGAATGAAGCTAACTTACCTGCCAGTAACATGCAGCCAGGTTTTGAATGAAGCTAACTTACCTGCCAGTAGCAAGCAGCCAGGTTTTGAATGGCTCCAGCTGCTGCCTCCAATGTTTCTGGGTTTGAACACTCTGACAACAAGGACAGATATAGCTGCACCACTTCAGGCTGCCATAATAGCTCCATCCCTTGGACTGGTCCTGCCCCCTGTCTTGGAGTTGAGGACAGAAAAGCCTCTTTCTTCTGTTTCTCTGTACTATCTCCATCTTTCTTTTTTTTGTTGTTCCAAAGCAGCCCAAGCTGTCTCCTACTAAATAATCATAAACTAACACTTTTGTAATTCTTTTTTTATTTTATTTAATTTAAAATTGAATTATGAAATTTCACAAAAGTTTTAAGGCTTAATGTAACTTTATACTAAATGTTAAAAATTATTACAACCATTTAACTGTTATTAGCATTAAAGCAGATTTTACAGAATATCAAATGATTCAATCATTGTATGTTTGATTTATGACTTTCACGCAAAGCTACACAAAGTGCTACCTGCACATAGCCATCCCTAATGTTAAACTGATGACTAGAGGGAAAGAAAATAGCCAACAGCGTCACCACCAACTCTTGGGCTGCTCTTGTCTAACTGAATAGTGGGATTTAACTATTACTCTTATAGTGTTCCCATGGCCCCCTAGTTTGAAGCATATTTTTCTTACAAAAATAAGACATGAACCATGAATTCTTGGATTTTCAATCTGGGCAGGCTAAACAAAAGGTCACAACTAACCCAGATTCATATTTAATTATATTTCTAACAGTACAAACTAACATTAGTGTAACATATACAGTAATGGAAATGGTTAGGAAAAATGTTATAAAAAACCAAATGCTACAGGAATGCTGGCCATTTATCATGCAGAAATGAACTAAACCAGTGTTTAGTCCTATGTTAATATTTTTCACTGTAATTGGTTATCGTCTAACCAATAAGAAGATACCATACTAATTTAAATCGTATAAAAGTGCAGGCAACCATATTATACCAAGTAGTAGTAGTAGTATGATCCAATCATGATTATCAAGGGTGAAATATCCATGACAATATTAATATTTTTGCAGATCAAGATTTTTCCATAAAAAAAAAACTGCAGCAAGACTATGTTTCAGTAGAGAGTACATGAAACTGGCACTCTTAATAACAGAAGTGGTCAAGGTGGAAAACTAATATCCTCCAAAAGTGATGTTAAATATCTCAAAGTTATGATAGTTATGAGATAGAAGACTGCTGAGTACAGATCTTGCCAAAGACCTTGCTGTAAATACAGGTGTGAATGTTACCTTGAGAATAGTAAGATACAGATTAAAACAAAGAAGTCTCAATTAATGGATATGAAGTTGCCAGAAAACTACTTCTGAGAAAGGGTAACCAAATGAAAATGTAAAAATGAGAATTGAACCAAAAACATAGAATGTGCAAAGCTGGAGAAATGTGTTCTTTATGATGAATCCAAGTTTGAACTGTTTGGCAAGAATCAATAACACTTTGTTCAACAGCTGAGTCCCAGGTATACATTAGCCAATGTACAGCATTTAAGTGAAACATCAGGGAAAAGAACTCATTTGTGGCTGCATTTCAGCCAACAGAGTCAGCGATATACACAATATTGATAGCAACCTGACTGTTGAAAAGTATATGTAGATTCTAATCCATCATATCATTCCCTCAGAAACATGACTTATTAAGTGGGGATTTATCTTCCAGCAAGATAATGATTCCAAGCAAGCATGCAGCAAATGTGAAGGTAAAGAGGAACACTCACAACCATGGCTTGGAATGTCCAAAGTACCGATATGAATATCCTCGAGGCTCTATGGACTTACGAGAATTGTGGGAAGTAATATAAGATATTTAGAACAATATTTCACAATTGTACATTGATAAATTGTATAGCAGCATGAAAACATGGTGTAATGCTCTGTATAAAGCAAAGCTAACAAACAAAATACCAGCTTTTCTTTGGTATTTTTTGTAGTAATTTTTGTACTACTAATATTGTATTGTACTACTATTCATCATCTAGTTGCCATTACTTATTCTTTGTGACTCCTATATGTGTATCATTGCTTGTGTCTTTCTATAATTATTTCCATTACTGTATTTTATGAAGCAATTAATTTTTTCATATTACTGTTATTTAAAATTTTCAGTGCTGACTGAAAGATAGAAACCTTATTTAATGAAGACGACAAAGAACTTCAGAAAAATGTTTAATTACTTGAACAAGTAGTTAAAGGAATAGTTTTAAAACAAACTGACAAGCAGCTAAAGAATTATATAATTTCTCCTCTAAGTTCACAAACTATGATTTCTTTCATAATTTTTCAGTTTGATAAAGTTTTTTGATAAAGCTCTTACATTGGTCCATGATTAGAATGGGATAGGTGTTAAAGCTAAAGTTAACTGATATTTTTTCACTTAGGATCTTGCCTTTCATTGATCCACTACTCAAGTGTGTAAGCTATTCAAGCAAAAGTTCATTGACATTTCTTCTCTCAAGTTCTTACCATACATCAAGTTCATTACAAAAGTAAAAGAGCTGCTAAAGTACACTAACATTTTGTCACAGAAAATCTTACCTTTCATTGATCCACTACGAGAATGTGATGGCTGTAAAACTCTTTTATCATATTCTGGGTCTTCTACTTCTTGACAGCGAAATGATAGGTTTCTCAATATACAGACACAGTTTTCTACACTCTTGTTGTCCATGTCATTCTTTCCTATAGCTGCTTTAACCAGATGAAGCAAGGATTCCACAAGACCTTCACACTCTCGTAATTTTTTTCTAGAATATTCACCAGCAGAGCTGACATTTCTGTATGTAATGAAAAAGCAATCACACATCCAATATCAACATATTAGTAAGTAGACTGAATATCACTATCCAGCTAGTATATTGCAAGATGAATTACATGGTCAGCCAACAACCTGCAAGTTTTTGGTAACAATGAAGATCAATATCAGTTTTTTGCTAAAAACCTAGCAGGATCTTGATGCTCCAAACAAACTGTGTATCATATCATGATAATTTATTCGTACATTACATATATATATATGTTAATAAAAGTTGATGTGAAGAAAATCCAGTAGACAACTGGGTTTGAAATGTGTAATAAATAATGACAATAAAACACAAGTAGCTATTCCAATACTGGATATCAAAAGTAACAAAGTCAATTAGCCTCCAATCAGTACCACAAAATATCACACATACAAAATGCCAACTGAGATGTTTAGCCTTGGAAATTTAAACAGAGCTATAACTACTATATTTCTAATAATACAGATATATAGTTGTTCATGTAATCAAACAGAACTAATTTCATTGTCATATTGACTGATTGTTAAGTTTCAAAAATGGATAAACCTGTTTAGTAAGGTTTTTCTACCAAAACTCTTCCTAGCTTATTCCTCATTTAATTAGTAAATACCAAACATGAATCACCTATTACTAATAATCTAAAGAAATGTCAGTGGTCAATCTGTGTGTGTGTACATATACATATATATATAAGGTAAACATAAACATTATATGAGTAGATAAGATTTATAAAATGGGGGTATAAGTATTCTTGTTTTTGGAGGTGAATGAGTAAGTAGGACTTACACAGCGATGGGGATACACCATCTATCAGTCTTAACATCAATCCACAAAGGCTCACATACAAAGAAAAATAATAATAAAAAAAAGATAAGAGATCATGATGTGGGTATTCAAGCCCACACATCTATATCACGCTTCATTGCCTGCAGACAACTGTGGGAAGGTGATTGCTCTCAGAAGACAAAATAAGAAAAAGGGAATATAAAGTAAAAGCTATACTTCTGGCAGCTCTGAGTAATCAAACCTTCCAGCACCCATTACATTAGTAAAAGCTCAAATAAATAAGGTAATATTAGTAGAACCACAGACAAATGATACCAGAATAAAATCCCTACCGAGTTTCCTAAACTAGTATGACACCCATAAAGTCTACTTGTAAAACTTATTATAACTTCTAATTTTTAAATACTCTTCTACCTTTTATAAAAGGTTGTGCATTCATGCATGTTAATGATGGTAATACATGCATGAAAACAGTGCCAAGAGATTCTTGTTTAACTGACTTTATATTCAAAACAAATTAATGTCTAATATTTTTTCACAATTTTTAAGCATATTTAATTCTTACTTCTTCACATTTATGTAATATATTGTTATATTTCTAACAAAATATTTTAATAAGTTTATTTGATGTTTGTTTATCAAATCTATTGCGTATTAATTTTTGTATTAATATTTTGAAATTAGCAGTAAAATACAAATTATGACATATTTTATATATATAGTCTAAATTTACCTTAAAATTCCACTAGCATTACGAAACACAGTAGACCAACATATTTCTTGAACTCTTAGCTGATCATTTGGATCTCTGTGTTGATCCCATCCAGAGTGTGGAATAATTACGTAATTGACAATAACAGCTAAACCATCATCAATTATTGAACGTTTGAGACCCTGGAAAATAAATAAGTTAGTTATACAAATAGTACTATTTATAAACCTGGTTACTATTAAAAAATACTTGGTATTTTTTTATTACATCTACAATCTTTCAGTACTTATTAAGGATCTTTGGTGAAGAGAGCTGACAGCTAATACTAGGAAGGTTGTTGTTTATCTTCTTTTCTTCCTTATTTGTAATATTAGGAAGATTATACAATTGATTTGCCCCTTCTTTTTTTCCTTATCATTATTATTAGGAGGATTAATTGTTTTTTATCTTCTTTTCTTTCGTCTTATTATGTTCTTACGTTTACTGTGAAAATATATGTTTTAAATTTTTTAAATAACAATTCTGATTTATGAGATAAAATAACTTATAAATTGCTAGTTAGCTATTGGTAAATTGCTTTAATGCCAAACCATATATTTGAATAGTAATTGTGTGTATTATTACTACTTATGAGAAAATTACAAAACAAAAATGTTAAATAAATACAACATTTACATAAATTCTAAACTGTTATTTAGAAGTCTGTTGTTATGGTATTTAAAGATAATATTTGCATTCGTGACTGAGCTTGTATGTAGCATGCCCTATGTCTAAAAGGCTTAGAGTATAAGTATTAAGAAAATGTTTAATCCATTGTTTCTATAATACTTATGCACATTAATCCCAAAACAGTAAAGTGTCACAAAACAATTACTTCTTTTATGATTTGAGTAAAAACTATACCTGTAAAAAAGTACAATCACTTGATTTATTGGCACAAATGAAGAGTAGCCAATAAGAACTTGAGCTTGTCAAGTGAAATAACATGCCTAAACAATCACTGATGATTTCAGTTTGACAAGAGAGAATCATCGATCTATTTTAGATACAGCAAGAGCATTTTTTACTTATAAGTTACTGTGACTTATGTTTAAACACATAGTGAACTCTTTCTGTTAATAGCATTTAAAATGAACTTCAGTATATGCTCTAGGTGCATTGTTTACTCCACACTTATATTTTACACATGGGACCAACTCAAATAAAATTTAAAAGAAACAGTTTTATAGTTGGAAATGCATCACACTCCTTGGATATCCTTTGCTTATACAACTCTACTATATTAAGTCATGATATTGATCAAGCATGATGATGCTTTTTTTATGCTTAAACTATGGAAGTTCATGCAGCCTTTACTTTAACTGCACAAAAAAGATGGTTATGGTTATAAAACTAAAGGTAACTTATAAGCAGGACTTACTTGGTTAATCTCTGGCCCCAGCTTATTTATGAACAAACTCTCTTTTATACAGAAACCAGAGATTAACTAAGTAAGTTCTGTTTATAAGTTACTCTTGGTTTTATAAGCATAATTTGTCTTTTTATGCTGATAACTATGAAGGTTTTAAACAGATTTTTATGTTGCCTTACTTGATGACTGACTCCGTGAAATACATAAGCTTGTGAATTTTATAGCCATTATATTGAATTTGGAGGTGGATATTTGAATTTATATTTCATCTTGTCTGTGTTAAGTAAATATTTTTTCTCTTTTTATAATGTACATAACAGCCTCTGTTTCGGTATTTATTCTTACTTCGTCACCTAATATGATTTATTTATTCTAAATCTTTGGTAAAAATTAGAATTATATAAAACATAGGAACATAGTGTAATTTGTTGTATTTAGTTTTTACAACTCCAACTGGCATTTAGTTCTTTAGCAGACTAGGGTTGTACCATTTGGCAACCCTGCAATTCAGCAGTAAATCTCTGTGACTAAATTCAAACAACTAAAAAAGGAGATTTTTTTAAAATTTTTTTGGGTTCATACGTTACAATTACTCAGGAATTTACTTAAAATGTTTAAAATGAGGTTTAATGTTTTACTATATCATCAAAGCATCAAACATGTAGAATGTATTTGATACTGTAGATCAGTCTGAAATAAAAATTATTTTTATTATACAAACAAAAAAAAACTGTTGCTTTTAAATTTGTTTATTTATTTATGATTTTACACACATGTTGAAGAGGAATTTTATTAAGTAGTTACTAGTTCATCTGGTTTCCAAATTTATAATCTGTTTGAGATTTCCTAAAAATAAGACTATTGCTGATATTACTATAAGATGTTACAGTAAACTCATTTTAACTCAGCTTAGAAATATTTAAAAATTGAAAATATTTTAAGAATAAATTACATATAAAATTTTTGAATGAAGGCAAACATTTAAGATATTTCCTCATATTTTAAATGTTTAGGCTTCAGTAACTAAGTTTCATTACCCTAGACAATATTATCATAATGCCCAAAAATCATTGTTACGTTTTGAAATCAGACAAAGAATCTTTTGTTTAAATCTTTAACACAGCAGTCCATAAAAGTTTTTACTCTAAAGTACATAGTTTAGATTTCTTACACTTTAAAAACTTCATTGAAACACATAATAATGAAATTCTAATACAATTTCAGAAAAAATAAGTTCGTTTAATCAAATTAAAATGACAACAAGGTAAAAAGTCTGCTCGCAGAACAACCAAATAATGTAATTTCTAATTATTCGAAGTGTGTTTTAAGAAAAAAAGTTTTAGCTTATGGCTTAAAATTTAATATTCCAGTTAAGTTGAAGATTATAGCATTTCTTTTTGCACACCAACCTATTTGATCAAAACCTGAACATTGAGTCTTTTAGTAATGTTAGAACTCAGGTTAGTAGAAAAGTTATAAAATTTTTCAACAACTGTAACTGTGATTAGAATTTAAAAAAAATTTAGGTAAAGAAGTTTCATTTCACTTTGTTTGTTTTATTCCAAAGCTACACAATGGACTATCTGCACTCTGTCCACTACAGGGATTCAAACTCTGGGTTTTTAGAATTGTAAGTCTATAAACTTACTGCTGATCCACAAAGAGACAAGTAAAAAAGAATTCATAGCTTTGAATAATTTAAGAAATAATTATAATATTGTCATTTCCAAATCTGATAAAGTAAATACACTGGTGTCCAAAGGTTAAGGAGTAAAGTGTTTGTTGATATGATTTTTTTTCATTTGTTATTTATCTTTTGAACAGCACTGTAGTATAGTAATTTTGGATGAAAAAAACATATCTCAGAAAGGCTGAAGATATTTTAAGAGGTTTAATAAAATTTGTGAAGTGACATTTAGTAAAACTAGAGATTATATTATGAAGATATTTAATGAAACTAAAGAAAGATGCTTTATCTGAAAAACAATATTTAAAAATTAGACCATCAGGAAGACATCCAGGGATTTCTTTTATTTTTCAAATATTGGAAGCTATTATCATGCTTTGGTAGATTATTTAGTTTTTCCCAAAGACTTTCTCTCGTAATGAATATACCCAGAAATATAATTTTGAAGTTTGATAGCAATGTTTATTATCATGCTTTGATAGATTATTTAGTTTTTCCCAAAGACTTTCTCTCGTAATGAATATACCCAGAAATATAATTTTGAAGTTTGATAGCAATGTTTATTATCATGCTTTGGTAGATTATTTAGTTTTTCCCAAAGACTTTCTCTCGTAATGAATATACCCAGAAATATAATTTTGAAGTTTGATAGCAATGTTTATTGTGCTAGCCTTGATGTTGAGTTTGGATATACAATATTTTTCTCATATGTGAGACATACCATAAAAATGTTCACTCACTTGTATTTTAACTTCACAAACTTTATACCAACTTTATATAAAGAAAATATGGTTAAGAAATTTTTATTATAACTATAACATTTCAAATACTTATTAGTTACATCTTTAGGCAAAAATTTATATCAAAGAATTCTTGTGCAAAAATAGTTTTCCTGTACATGCCACTGATTAAATACTTTGTAATTTTTGAAAAAGGAAAGTTTTAATAAACCACCTGTGTATAAAGTTCCTAAATATTCATTACTTATAACCTTAACACGAGTAGGAGAATATTCTCTGAGTGTAAAAAAATAAACTACAAACCATACTTCATAGGCTATGTCCTCACATACAGTTGAGATATGTTCTAAAAAAACCTAATTCCTGATAATAGTATTTTTTAGATAGATTTAAGTATCATACTTCTACACTGAAAGTACAAAATATTGTATATTAAATTATTTTGTCCTTCTGTCTGCATGGTTATATTGATCCTACTACAAAAAACTGTTAAATTGCATGAAGGAATATGCAAAGTTAAGGTATTTGAGTAGATCAAATGTACTGAAACAAGTCTAAGATGAGTGGTCATTGAAATTCTTTTAAGATCTTAACAATAGCCAGTGATGTATAGAGCCTTTGTATATAAAGGAGCTTGCTCAAACATAAGCTGAGGCCAGAAAGCAACCAACAAAGTTCTGCTTATAAGTTAGCCTTTAGTTTAGTGTTTCAATAACTTTGTTAATTAAGATACTTAAAACTTACTCAACATTTTAACAAATCCTGTATATAGTATTTTCTTTGATCATTGATTTCATTTAGAAATTTTAATACAATTTCAGAAAAACTTTAACCAGTATCAAAAAACTCTTTGATCTATTTTCCATTTGCAAAATAGCAACCATTATTTAAAAGTTTAATTCATGCAATTTTATTTGGATAAGATTTTTTATTTTTGGCAATTACACCTGAGGGTTATATTAAACTCTATGCATAACCTGATAATGCAAGAACTCTAATTTTTGTATTATGAGCTATGAATGTTTTGTTTTGAAAGTTAGTGTTTTACTTACAGGTATGTGATTCTTCTGCTCTCAAAGTTAAAATGGACTTTTTATTTCACTAGATTGAATTCTAAGAAACAGGAAATTAGAGAGGAAACTCATGAACAATAATACATAGTTATACTAATGTTAAGTTGTTTAACAAATATTTAATCCATGACAATATTCAAAGCTAAAAACTAGTGTTTATGTGTTCTATAAGTAAGCTATACCTATATTCTTTCTTTAATGTTACTTTCATTATCATTGTTGGTTAGAAAGTTTCATATATCTAGTTTTATTATCTTTAATGTTTTATTAATATTATTATATGTTTCGATTATTTTACATTACTAGCTTAGTACAGACCTTAGGCATGTGACATCACACACTACCAGTTAGAAGAATGTGATGCCATATTGGATGGAGAGAATTGACAAATGGTAATTATCAACTTTTCTGGAGGGAAAAAAAGAAAGGAGGATAAATTCCTGTTAACTACCAACATATTGATGACTGATCACAGCCTTAGTTAACCTAGATAAATGGATCACATCAATATGCTTGAATACTTTTATAGGTTTGCTCATCAATATGTAAAGTTTTCATCTCAGTTTCTCAACTGTACCTTTCTCATAGACATTTGAAAATTAAGCAGTCATTTACCAATATGATATTAATTTTATTAAATACAGTGTACTTCTCCATGTTATAATATAATGTTTTTCTTCCTTAAGCATACACTTAAGAATTTAAAAATTGTACTAATGTATTTATGAAGAATACAAAATTTTGTTTTCACTCTCTTAAGAAACTGTTATGTATTTTGAATTCATCAATTTTAAAATTATGTATTTGATTTCTTCCTATTATTCATACTTCAAAAATAATGATTTTAAAATAAATGATAAAAGGAATTTCACACAGAAATAGTGAAGTCTGAATTGTACAGGGTTGAAGATATGTACATCATAATTCCAGAATACTTACATAAAATAAATTTCAGAATTTTATATTAAAAGGTCATAAAATAAAATGTAACAGGTTTTGTGAAAACATTGTGTTGCACGTGATATGAGTAATACAACTGAAGAATAAAAGTATCAAACAATATTAATTTCAAACATCACAATATGTAAGTTGTTTTCTTCAACTGTGCATTTAACTTTGATTAGTTGCTTTCCATTGTAGAAGGTAAACCACCCAGAGGCCACCAAAACATATCCACTTTGTTTTGAATAACTTTGAGGTTCATGCATTTATGATGAAAAATCTTATAGAAAATAAGTTTCAAGTTTTCATGTGATAAGAGTTTTGCTTTGTGGACTTCTGTACACCACTGGAAGAGGGGAAACAATGCAGTGAAGAGTCCAGAGGAATGCAACACCAGAAGACAGTGCAATGGGTGATCACAAAAACCCTATTTTGTAATACAGGCCAGTTCTGATTTATTCAACCAGATTCGGAGCGACAGGCAGTAGTCCTAATGCTGTTTTATTCGTGATAGTCCATGGGTTGGTATGGTCTGGTTTGGTACCAGTTTATGAAGCAAGACACCATGAGGGAACCTCAAGTGGTCTTGTGGAACACCCTATCTCAACAGTGAGTATTAGAGACTGACAACAGCCATATGGTGCAGATTTCAGTAGAAGTATACCTAGACAAGCACCACTCACCACAAAGCAGGATCCAGAAATAAGCAAAGGGCCACTGTAATGGTAAGAAATGAAAAAAACAATTACCCACTCACAGTCGAAACAAGGTGTGGAAAATGCCCATGGGTGGTAAGTGATAGCTACAGGAGGAAGAGATGGCCAAATAATATAAGTAGTGGACTATAAAAGTATGTTGTGTGGTCCAAATGCTCACTTGTATAATCTCCTCCAATGGACAATGGAAGTAGGCAGCCAGGTAGAGGGTAAGATGATGGAGTTGGTGTCAGGAGACCTGGAAAATGTGTCAGGAATCCTCGAACAAGGATGCATAACCAACCCATAAAGATGACTGGAGAGATCCCAGTAGAGCAGTAATTCCATGGAATAAAGGGGCAGAAATGAATGAGAACCATGGAAGAAAGCAGTGTAGGCAACATAACAAGGAGAACATGTACAGGACAAAGAAGACAATCCAGATTGGAGTGGGAATAGAAATAAGAAACAGATGGGAGGAAAATAGCAGTGAAGCTTATGTCCTCTTCACATGCACCAAGTTTTCTTGGGGAAAACTATGATCCAGATAAAGAAAACATAGGTATGGTGATACAGGATATGGAAGACCTCTAGAGAGAAAATATCTGAACAAAGACTTCCACATGCAAAAAAGAAGGAAAAATATATCTTTAAGGAAAGGTGATACAGTGAGCAGGTAGCCAAAGGTTCAAATGAAGGAAGAATAAGGGCATGGAGAACTACACTGAAACTCCAATCAGGAAGTGGTGCTAGATGGGGTGAATGTAGAAGACAAAAGGAGTGGAAAGAGAAGGGGATAAGACAGGAGAGGAAAATGTGGCAGGAATTGGAAAAATGAAAAGTAGTAGATAAGGCTGCTCTGTAGCCCACAACAGTGGACACCAACAAACCATTATCTAATAGCCAGGTAAAACATTCCAAAAGGTAAGGAACAGTAGGGTGGGAAGGCAAGAAACCATGGTGCAGAGATGTACTGCAGAAAAATGTGCCATTTTCTCTGGTACACAGATAACGAGGAAGGGCAGATAGAACATGAAAGAAGGGAGTCTGTGTCAAGAGAGTTTAGATTGCCTTGCAAGAGACTGGACAGACACTACATGGCTGATTGAAGTTGCCTGAGAAGGGAAGAGGTAAATGATGCAGAAGGGCAGGATAAGAAACCGAGGTTGAGCAGGCCAGAAGAGGGTTGGTCCATTTCTGACTGAACACATCCATAACCAAAGCCAAAGGATGTGGAAATGGAGACCAGAATAGGAGTAGTTTGAAACTTAGATGAGTAGCAAATGCATCCAAACCATTGGAAACTTGGGGAGAGAGGGACATTCTATTGGCAGTCTCTTGTTGGGATCAGATAACTGATCTGCTACAAGATTCCCAGTAATTGTGACATGGCAAATCAGAAGATGGACTGGCTGAGATGGGGCTCAAAAAAGGAGATCCAACATCTGAAAATAATTAATGTAAGAGACAATGATCGAATTGTCAGAATGTATTATTACCAAATGGCCCCATATCGAAGGTAAGAAAATGAAACAAAGTTCAATGAACAGCAAAAAGTTCCAAGAGAATATTTAACCACAGATTTAACCCAGTAATCCATATATGTGCCCATTCTGTATGAGAAGCATCTGTGAACAGGTGCAAATTGGGATGGGGAGAAGACAAGGAAACACTAGCCATAGTGCTGTCTCTGTTGATTCACCAGAAAAAAATCGACCTGGAGGGAAAAAAGTAAGAGGTTGATGGAATCCAAGAGATTCCAAATGAGATTCCATTGATCATGCAATGTCCAGTGAAGGCCACATGTGTGCACAATCGCAGCATATAAGGGCTTCTATGGATGCCCAGAAGAAGGCTGGGCCCTGCTGAGAAAGGTGTTGAAAAACACCCCTATATGTATAGGTGTTTAATTTCTGCTTAAGAAGTTAGCACACAAGGATCACATACAAAAGTTATAGTGGTTTTTAAACGAGACCCAAAACTTGAGTGCTTTTGAGTAGTTCACTAATCTTCTTCACGAGAATAAAGTGTTATGTCTAATTTCTGATTAAGAAGTTAGCACACAGGTCACATACAAAAGTTGTAATTGTTTGCAAACAAGACCCAAAACTAGAGAGCTTTTGAATAACTCACTATTCTTCTCCAGGAGAATAAAGGAAGGGTTATGTTGAATTTCTGATTAATAAGTTAGCACACAGGATCACACAGAAAAGTATATCAGGAAAATCTCTAAATAAAGACTGGCACAAAAAAGTCACCAAACAAAGGTAATGTAAGTATGAAAGAGAAAGACATGCAGATGACAAAAGTGTGTCCCTACCAATGAGATCCCAACACAAAAAGAGCAAAGTGTGAAGGGAAAGGGTGGAAGAAGATAAGTACACCAATGTTGACAAAACAAGGGGACAAATATTCTCAAAAAATCCTCAGTGGAGTGGTGGATAGTCTCAGAGAGGCGATGAATAGAGAAAAGATAACGGAGGATAGTGGTTAGGGAAGGATGAAGACGTAAAACCTGGGAAAAGAGACAAAAGTAACATACCTGGAAAAGATGTCAAGGAAGGCAGAGGAAGATCATGGAACATCTAAAGGAGTAGCAAGAGATTGCCTGCAAAGGAAGGAGGCAGGAATAGGCTGTCCAAATCATCCTTGTCATGACCAGGTTCACCAAGAAACGGGATATCTGGTCATGGTTTAGGAGACATAAGTGATCAAAAAACAAGAAGACAACAAATACATTGCCATTTAACCACAAAAGAATTGATAAAGTACTAATGAAAAAAAAATCATGCATGAAAAAACACAACTGCACATTAGAATGTCAAATCGAGAAGTGATGATAGTGCTCTACAGTGTAGAGGAAGTCAGCTACGCTAGGAGAGGATGTCACATTCCTACTGGTGGAGGGTTGTTGCATGCCTCAGTGCAGTTATACTACGTGTATTCATGTGAGGGTATGTAGGAGCATCAAGGCTAGTAGCGAACGAAAATTACACATATAGAGAGCAGTATAAGTAAACAGAGGTAAGGTATCATATCGGAATAGTGACAAATCAGAAATGTTGTGGGTAGGCCATAAACGATTACTGCCTGTAAAGTTTCCAGAAATGTCATGTTTATATCTCTTGTAAAGGAAGGATAAAGGACCATTATACTGTGTAAACATGTTCTTCAATATATCCAAAAGGTTTGCAAAATTTGGGCCCATTTTAGTTCTCATTGCTATATTGTTAAACTGTTTGTACAATTAATTGTTAAACAAAAATCCACTGCATTTTAATATTAGTTCTGCTAGACAAATCAAAGTGCTAGTGGAGAGTTGAAGTTTAGAACATTTGTCAAAAAATTATTTTAAAACTGTTTGGACATTACAATATATAAAAATTTGATGCCCATAGTAAATAGAAAGAGTAGTCTGCTTTGTGGTTAAAAGTAAATGTGTTGAAGAGATTAAGGGCATAATAAGTATCTTTAATATAAGTAGGAAGTAAGTGGATGAGTGGAGCCATTATGGAATCTAATAAGTGGCAATAAGATCAATTTGTGCATTAAAGTTACAGGGACACAAAATGGGTCTACCATGATTATTAGGCTTATGAATTTTATACACTAAATAAATAAACCTAATCTAGATTCAGAAACTGGTAATGTCAAATTGTTAGACATAGGTAGTTCATTATAAACACACAGGTGCCCACAACCAAATATATTTTCATTTTAGTCATTAAGTACATAAAATAACATTCCAACATCTCAATTGTGTTGTAAACCTGATGATTCCAATATTCACACCACAGATCTTGAACTCTTTTTACCCCAACAAATCCAGAAAAAAAACTCACAGCTCTGTTGTAAATCAAGATCACAACTTCTCTTCATCTCTCACAGAAACAAACCCTAAACTTTTCTTTGCCAGACCACCTCTTATCTTCACATAACAACAAACAGTTTAAAGACATTATCTTAAAAGATTGTGCACAAAACTGACACCACCAAAGGTACTTTTCCATATTTTTGTTGTGGAAAATTATGCACAGGAGAATCCAGTAGATTATTAGCTGAACATACTTGAGAATGAACTTCTGAGAAACATAATAAATAGCAACTCAGATAAACCAGTAACTAAATACTATAATTTGCACAAACACACCTTTGAACATTTTAAAATGCATGTTTTGAGAAAAAGCCCTATGAACAAACATAACTGTGAATTACAAAAAAAAAACTAATTTTACCTTGGAACTCTCCACTCTGATGAGATAAATGAATGTTTTAGTTTTTACATTTTAAAATGCTCTTAATTTATTTTTTTCATAGATTTATGTCTTATAACTTGTGTCGACTATATTTTCAATTGCTTTTATTTTTTAACTTTAATTCTTTTTCAAATTTTATTTTAAAACTTGATAGAAATATATATATATATGTGTATTGAAAATCAATACTCAAACAGTCAAGCAATACAAAATTAGAAGGAAGGACTGCATTAAAAACAGCAAATCCAAACTTGTGATAAATGACATCCAATCAAACAAAAACAAGCCCACACAAATGTCAAATAAAGATGCTGCACAAATCAAAAGGATCCCTTTATATAATGTGGGATATAAAATGTGCCCTGGGTTTTGGAGGTGACTGCAGAAATAGGACCCACATTGCGATGGGGATACACCGTCTATCAGTCTTAACCTCCATTCACTCATATGAAGAAATTAAAAAAAAATCTAAAGTAGAAATCAGGAGAGCGAGATGTGGGTGCTCTAGTCCACAACATCCCACATCTATATCACCCTTCACTACCTGCAGACAGTTGTGGGAAGATGACTGCTCTCCAAAGTAAAAGAAGGAAAGAAAGAAAATAAATTGTAAAGAAAGGTAAAATAAGCTACTACCACTTTACCTCCTGAGGTTGACATTCCAGCCCCCATTGTAGTAGTAAAACACTAATTAGTAGCACAGTAGACAAATTATACTGGTATAACGTCCCAACCAAGTTATCTATACTAACTAGTATAACTCCCAACCACCACCTGTTAAGTCCACTGTAGCAATGAATTTTAAGACTCTACACTAGCCTTTATATGAGATAAGTTGTTCATTTGCATAAAAGTAGTGCTTTTATGCAAACTCTCTGTTCTAGTGACAATTCTCTACGCTTTTTGGGCCGTGGCATGACAACAAAACTTAATAAATAGTGTTAAACACTGTTTTTATCAAAGTTTATTTGTGGAGTACTATTAAATTGATTTCTTCTAGCATATACCAGTACC
>NW_013666189.1:473840-476402 GCF_000517525.1 Limulus polyphemus | reverse complement strand
AATGATAAGTATTCTCACCCTGCTCATTCAGTTGTGAACAGGGATCAGTGAAGCATTACCATAGTGTTGAAATTTACATTCAAAAATGGCATGGAAGAATTAGCCCCATAAAATGGAAGGAATGGCAAGATATTCTCTAGTCCTAACATTTTTGCTCAGTACTGTATTATTGGGTTTACAATGGAAAACATCATTAAAAGTGAGGATACTAACTGATGAAACAATGCATTCTCATCTTTATTAATAAGAACCTAAGAACAGGGTATGAAGTTAGCTATAATTATTACTGAGTATATTTTTATTTCTAACAAAGTTGGTCTAGCCTGCTCAGATGAGAAATTAATATTAATTTTCAATATTTATAGTCTCCAAAGACTTTTTTAAACAGTTTAGTTGAATTATGTAATAAAATCCATTAAAATGAAAAACGGTTTACTCAGGTTGTACCTCTGAAGAAGACAAGTTCCACAAGATTCCTGTTACTAATTCTTTGATTTCATTATCGGGTGTCTTTCGAAGTAGTCTTACTAAAACTGGAACTCCTCCTGCATTCTTTATAGACCTCTGAAATGTCAACACACACACACACACACACATATATATTTATATATATATATACTTATAAAGGAAGTAATTTTAGATGTATAATTTACCATAGAAAGGAAATAAAGTAAATTCCTTTGTACATAAAAGAAAAAGTCATTGGGTCTGATTTCTGTAAATTTAATGTTTTTGTTAAAATTGAGTAATTACACATTGATGAATATAATATCAGTTTATATATGTAAAATCATTGATTTTTATAAAAGGTAATTGCACAATTGAAAAAATGTGGCTTTTCAAAATTAAGATTTTGAGTTTTATGAGAAACCAATCCATTTAAAATGTTTTTAAAAAGTTATCAAATCATATATACAGTCAACAACATCTTTCCTGCTCAGAAAAAAAAAAAATCTAATGAGTTAAATGCCCAACAATCCTTTTTTCTTACAAATAACTATCAAATGAGATATGTACTCAACATCATTCCTGTTTAAAAAGCTGCTATCAAACGATATGAAAACCCAATAATGAATTTCACTGAAATCATAATTTCATCCAGTAAATGAGAAATAATACCAGATGTGCACACTTTCATTTGATTAACTTAAAAAGGTCAGAGAATTTATTTAATAAAATAGAAAATAAATGTCTTTAGACAATACTTTACAGTCACATGTACACTACATGTATGAGGTTTAAATGATATATTATTATTAATCCTGTACCTACCTTATTTTCATCATTTTGTCTACCATAAGACAGATTTCGAAGAGCACCACAGGCATTCCTCTGAATTTCAGGAATGTCTTGGTTGAGCAACTCTATCAGTGGTGGGATTCCACCTAAGGCCCTAGAAAGTGATATCAATTTTATATGTATAATTGTGTTCATATTCTTATAATTCTCAGTAAATAGTAATGACCTTAACCACTACTTATACTCACAATCTCAAATTTCAAATGTAAGTATATTATAAGCTTAAAAACAAAGGTCTATACTATTGCAACTGATTTAGCATCCAAAATATAGATCCTGGGAGAGTACATTTCAGTGTTGAGCAATACTTGGGGTAAAACTGCTTAATCAAAAGGATTGTTTGTTTGTTTATGAAATTTGCACAGTTACATAAGGGCTATTCTCACATTACTGCCTTTATTTTTGAACTGATACACTAAAGGTAAAACAGCTAGCCAATAGCACTCTCTGTCAATTTTTTTGGCTACTCTAAACTAATAGTAGAATGGAGCATGATTTTGTGACAACAGGACATAAACCACAGACTCTATATTCGCAGTCTAATGCACTAATCACTAGGGCACACCTAACCCTACTCAAAAGAAAGCTAGATTGTGTTCTTATTGTGCATCAGCAGTCACATGACTACAGTGACGCAACGTTTCTAGAATTATCATGTACTTTGGCGAATGTTCAAGTTCTTACTAGAAATAGGTTATGCTGGTATATAAAAGAAGGAAGGGTAATGTGTGAGTAGATAGTGAGTAATTGATCTGCGGTCGGAGTATTATTGACGTTCGTTGCTATAGCGTTTGTTTAGCGCGATTGTTGAGTGTATCGGTAAAGTTATATTCGGAAAGAATAAACCAGTTTTATTAAGTAAAGGCTTGTGTCGCTTAAGTTTTGTCGGTACGAAGTTACGGAAAATCAATTAAAAAACGGAGACGTAACAAATTGGTGTCAGAGAGTGTGATAGAAAAAAAAAGAGAAGAAAAATGGAAACGAGAGGCGGAAAATCAAACTACAGCTTAGCAGACTTGATGGCAGCAATACAAAAACAAGAAATGAAACAAGAAGAGAGACAACAGCAGCTGCAAGAAAACATGCAACAGTGGCAGCTTGAACAGCAAAATAAACAAGAGGTTAGAGGAAAAAGAAAAGAAACAAGAAGAACGAGAAAAGAAACAAGAAGAACGAGAAGAGAAATTACAACAGTTGTTAGAGGAATTCTTCTTGTTTCTTTTCTTTCTCTTCTTGTTTAATTTCTCGAAATTACAGCAGTTG
>NW_013666189.1:471937-472895 GCF_000517525.1 Limulus polyphemus | reverse complement strand
CAAAATATAAAGGAATGTTGCGTCATCGAGGTCACGTGACTGGTGTGTCGCCCTCTTGTTTCTAGAACTATCCCGTATCTTGGCGAATGGTCTAGTATTTACTAGTAGGGTAAGCTGGTATATATAAGAGGGGAAAACGTGACGCGGTAAGGTATTGTGTGTGTAGACAGTGAGTAATTGAACTGCAGTCACAGGGTATTGTTGAAGTTAACGTTCGTTCGTTATAGTGTTTGTTTTAACGCGAATATTGAAATAAGTGTATCGTAAAGTTATATTCGGGAAGAATAAACCAGTTTTATTAAGTAAAGACTTGTGTCGCTTAAGTTTCGTCGGAACAAAGTTACGGAAAATCAATTAACAAACGGAGACGTAACAGTATCATAAGGGATGATGTATATGCTTTACTTTTTTCCATATGAAAATGTGGATCTTTTGGAAAAGTTTTCTGGTACTCTTACCTTAGTTGTTGTAAAAAAGATAAAGGTAAAATTATATTAATAGTGTTATGAGTAGTTAATTAATTAGATTTGATGGTCACTATATTTTACCATGATAGACAATAATACCTACCAACACCATAGGGACTGTAATATTGGGATCCTTCTACTGGATATTCTGGTGGACGAGGAGAAGTTTGATGTTCACTGCTGTATGGTGAACAGTCCACAGATGGTGATTCTGTACTCAGACGTCTAACAGGATGGCTACCAATCACTTTGTTCCCAGAAATAGCTTTTACCTACAAAAATCAATGAATGAAAAAAATCCAATTACTTCATTCAAATCACACACACAGTCATCTAAATACAATTTCAGCTATGGTACATCCATAGATAAAGTTTCTGTATAATATCATTAAAATATTTATAAATATTGAAAAGAAAATAATGCAATTCTAAAAGCAAGCCTGTAACTAGGCTTCTGAGACTTATAAGTAGGTTTTTGTTTTGGAATTTCG
>NW_013666189.1:456992-471205 GCF_000517525.1 Limulus polyphemus | reverse complement strand
TAGGAAGTCTAATATAATAATATATTTGGCATAAGCAAGGTTGAATCATACTTGGTTTATCAAAGAGTATGTTTTGAAAACCCATATCACTTTAATTCAAGCACTTGACACACTGATGTGTATAAGTGTAATCCACCTTATTACATTTAAGCACTAATGTATCACATGCAGTTTAAGTTTTTACAGCTTATCTCAGTGAGTTGAAACACTGACGACACAGTGTATTTCAGAGTAACCCATTCCAGCATTACTAACTCACTTGTATACATCTTACAACCCATCTCAGTGAGCTGAAACACCATTAAAACAATGTGTTTCATAGCAATCCATTCCAACATTTCTGGCTCACTTGTATACATCTTACAACCCACATCACTATGATGAAACAATGCTGTTATTTATAAATATGCTCACACACAAAAGATATTTAGTGTTCAATAATACTGACTCTGACATACATATATGCCTGTAAACTGAGTTAATTATCTTTTCTAGATTCGTACTGCCCTCTATATTGTGCAATTTTCACTTGCCACTAGCCTTGATACTCTCACCTACCTCCACGTGGTTCAGCTGCAGAGTAGCATGCAAATAAGCATGTGACAACTCTCCACAAATAGGAGTGCAACAAACTCTCCTAGCACAGCTGGCTCCCTCTGTGCATTAGAATCCTATCTTCACTTTGAGATTAGGCAGGAAAAACACACCACAAATGGAGAGGAAGGGTGGGAAGTATGAGAAGAGGTAAGTATCTATCACAAATAATTTTCAATGTAGGAAAATGTTAACTTCTGATACCATAACTAACTTCCACTCACAAAATATAGAGAAACCTTCATTGGTGAGAGGGAGGGACTGATGTAAAATTACCAAAATGAGCCCCTTTCAGAAGGCATCTGGAGAGTACCCATGGAGGTTGATGGAGGAGGGACAGGGAGAGAGGAAGAGGTAACAGTGGTGACAACTGTAGAGGTAGAAGTAATGGGAACCATAGTTGAATGGAGCCACAAGATAGACTCGACATTGAGTAGCTTGGATAAGTGAAAGGTCTCTGGAAAGAAGATGGATGGAGGGTAAGCGTAAATATAGTAGTTCCTCCAATCCTGACTGAGGGCATCTATCACTAAAGCCAAAGGATGTGGAACAGGTGATCAGAACAGAGGAAGTTTTGTATTAAAGGAGTGGTAAAGTGTTCAGTTGGGGTATATCCAATTGAAAGCATAGTCACCTGAATAACTGTTGTTTGAAGGATCACTCTGGAGGGAGAATCTTGTTGGGACAGGACAAATGATCCACAACAATATTGAGAGCACCTGAGATATGACATGCAGGCAATCAAATGAGATGGCTGTGAGCACAGAACAGTACATACAAATCATGAAAATACAGGGACCAGGACCAGGTGCCCCCTTGCTGAATGATGTAAGAGACAACAGTCAAGTTGTTGGAATGGATCATTACCCTTGTAACTTTTAGAGCTGGTACAACATTATCCATTGCCTGGCAAACAGCAAGGAGTTCCAGAAGATTGATATTGAGATTTGACTCAACTAAAGACCAATGATCAGAAATTTCTTGGGCATTGCAATACTCCCCCAACCTGATAAACATCCATAAAAAGGTGTATATCTAGTCAGGAAGGATAAGAGTAACACCAGTCATGATGTTGTCTCCGTCCAGACACCAGGTAAAATCAGCTTGAAGTGAAAGGAGAAGGGATATCGAGTAATTCAGAGTATCTAAGGTGAGGTTCTATTGATCAAGAAGAACCCACATTTGGGCATGGCCAAGAGGAATACGGGCCTCCAAGGAAGGACAAGTCCCTAAAAGAGAAGGAACTTCTTGCACAGGAAGAAAAGGTGAGGATTGCACCTTCTGAAAGACAAACTCCATTGAATTGATTGAGATGGGAATTGAAGAACACCCCAAGATGAACGAGGTATTTTGTTGGTGTGAGAACTGATTTCTCCACCTTGACAATGACAAGCCATCCCGCTGCCCCGAGCCGATTTTCTGAGGAGAAACTTTATTTTGGTGGAAGAAGTTGAAAGCAATGGATCTAGAAGGAGCCAGTCATCCATGTAATGGTGGAAATGAAGTCCATGTGAATGGAGAAAAAGGGCAAAGGCCTTGACCACACGACAAAACATGTAGGTTGCTGAGGCTGGCTCAAATGGTAGAGCCCGGAACTGATATACACATTCTTCATGGGCAAAGCAAATATAATGACAGGATATTGGGGCAATAGGGATGTGAAGGTAAGCATTAGATACGTCAATCTTCATCATCCAGGAGTAAATGCCCATTGAACGGACAGGTAAGACTCCATGGTGAACTGAGGAACCTCCATATAACAGTTAAGACTGGAGAGGTTGATAATTGGATGCTAATTCCTGGTCTTTAAAGAGACCATGAACAGACATGAATAGAAATCTAGGAGAGCAGGAACTGCCAGTTTTATAGTTCTCTTGAGGAGAAGTTCCTGAACTGCTGTGGAAAGATGCTGATTGGAGACTGGATCCCAAGGGGAGGGAAGGAAACAGGAAAGGCAGTAAAGAAGGAATGGAGGAATTGAATGAAGAGTTCATCTGATAAGGCCTGAATAACACAGGGGTATGTGGTAAAAGTTTCAACGCTAGTGACAAGCAAATATTGCCCACTATAGAGGGTAGTTCAAATCTAGGAATGCTATTTTGTGAGTGGAAGTAAGTTATCATATCAGAAATAAATGTATAAAATGTTATACATATAACTATAAGGAAATGCTCAATGACACATGTATATATTGTAAAACATTTTGTGCAACAGTTGTTTGTGATTAAGTATGAGATACAGTTTTTTATCCAATAATATTCACAGATACTGGCACACATTAAAAATTTATCAGTGAAAGTAAACATTGGTGCATGACAATGTCAACCACGCCACATATGGGCCTGAAATGGCCTGGTGTTTAGGAAGCTTGACTCACAAACTGCGGGTAACAGGTTTAAATCCATGTCACTGAACATGCTCATTCTTTCAGTCATGGGGTTGTTATAATGTGATAGTCAATACCACTATTCATCAGTAAAAGAGCAGTCCAAAAGTTGGCAGTGGGTGGTATTGAATAACTGCCTTAGGGATGACTACCTGAAGAGGAAACAGTTACCACTAGGTAAATCCACCCGAGAATTACAGGTGATGCATTAGGATCTGAGGTGCCCCAATAGTCGTAAGTAGCCTTGGGACTCAAAAATTCAAAAACAAACCCCATAACTGCTATATCCAGTGATGACAAATGTTATAAGTATGGCTAGCAGGATACCCGTGTTGCTCGGGGACCGAAGCACTCAGTTTGGTGACCACTTGATTAAAAAGAAACTAACTAAAAAAGTTTCATAGTAATTGTGGCTGAATTATAATTCTTTCAGACAAAATATTTATTTTCTTTGTAAGAGAGATACACAATTAAAAGAAACTTGACTTTTGTCGAAAACATAGTCAGCTGAGGATTTCATAATAAACAATGTTCTTAGTTTTTCCACATGAAGCATTTACATAATGATTTTTGGGGCTTCCAACACGTGAACATCCACCATAGATCTGTCCATGAGAGAAACAGGGCTCTTCCAACTGCAAGCCAGTTACCTTCAATGTCTGACCTTGCGATTTGTTGATAGACATTGAAAAGATTAAGCGAATGGGAAACTGTAGTCTCTTAAACTCAAATGGTATATCAATGAGAATCATTGGGATTCTCGGGATGAAAATATCTTCACCCTTGCCATATCCAGAAAGTATTGTAACTTCAATAACATGGGGCATACGCTTGTTTACTGCCAGTCTTGTTCCATTGCACAGACGTGGTGGATCCAAATTTCAGAGTACCATGATCGGTGATTTTACTTTTAGACTGTGACAATTTGGTGGGACTCTTGGAGGTTCAACTGAATTCAGAAACTCTGGGGGATAGTTGACCACTTGGGTTTGATCAGGCACTGAGTCAACTGACTTGTAGCACTGGATATTACCAGGTATCTGCTGCAACAGCTGTGTGTTGATGACATTGACAACATTGTTCTTTGGAGCTAATATTGCTCTTTCACACAGCCACCTGTGATTTTGATAGTTTTCAGAAAGGTTTAGGAAAACCTTTGCTATGAGTTCATCAACAGTTGTTACTTGTGTACAGACTAGTCCCATGTCAATTTTTCCTTGTTGATCTCATTTGACTTTGCCATTGCCTAGTTGCAACAGACTGTCAGCAAATTGTCCAGATAATTTATCTCCATGCAGATGGGCTCTCATATTGGTAGATAGGTGGAATTTTTTTACATTTCTCCAAAGATATGATGATTTTAGGCAAGCCTTAAGTTCATCAGCTCGTGTGCTTTTTGGAATAACCAGCAATGTTTGTCTCAAATCTCCAGCCAAAACCAAAGTGACTCCCCCATTATCTTTTTCTTTCACGAATATCTTGCAATGTCCTATCCAAAGCTTCTAATTCTGCTTTGTGAGACATTGTACATTCCTCCCAAACAATCATTTGGCATCTTCTGAGTACTTCTTCCATCCCAGCTCCTTTACTGATATTGCATGTAACATTATCATTTATGGTCAAGTTCAATGGGAGCTTAAATGCAGCATGGGCTGTCCTGCCTCCAGGCAAAAGAGTTGCTGTGATTCCGGATGAGGCAACTGCAAGTGCAATTTGCTTATGTTGACAAACTTCTGCCAACAACAGGTTGATAACAAATGTTTTTCCTGTTCCTCCCAATTTTTAAGTTCAGACTGACTGATGACTACTGGGAGGAGATATTTCTATTACTTCAGTTTCTAATATAACATCTACTGACTGATTTTATTTCTTATATAATATATAGCAGTGGTTCTTTCCAAACTCTTTTATTCTGAAGCACCCTTGATGTAATAAAAAATTTTGAGGCCCCCAACCTATAAGTTTAGCATGGTGATTGAAAAACAGTGCCTCAGTAAATACAAGATCTCCTTTCGACATACTGTATCATTTAATTAATTCAACCTAAATTTTATTGACTTGTTGTTTATTTAGAATTAAAATTAGTTCAACATCTTTGTTTTCTGCCCATTTTTGGTGCGCCCCCAGAAAAACCTTCATGTTCCCAGGGGGGCAGCAGCTCCCACTTTGGGAAGCACTGACATACAGCACAAGTTATTTCTGACAAGCCCTGGAAAAGTAAATGAAAATATCAGAAAAATGTATAAAAAAAGTCTTAACACTTAATGGACTTTATATCTAATTATCACTACTCATTTTGTCATAACATTTTGTTTGTTTTCACTGAGTGTGTCACTTTAATGATATAACCTTCCTCATGCTTTGATAATAACTAAACATCCTCTGTATTTTGATTAAAAACTTAAAACATTTCATTTGTTCTCTATGTGCTGACCTGTTGGATGATTAGGTTTAACTGACAAGTTGTGTTTTTAAAACAGGTTCACCAACCTGTGATGGAGTTAGGACAATTTCTTGTCCATGGTGGCCATTTGCTGAGAGGGGTTGATAATATGGATTTCCTTGTGACATTCCTTTTGGACTGAAATATATAAAATATGTTAGGATTAGTTGAAATTTATTACTAACTTAATAACAAATATCTGTTTGTAAGTAAAAACATGGTATAAATTGTTGTATTTATATGACTATAAACTGATACTGGCATACATAGGATTATGTGATTTTGAGTCAACTTCTAATAACACATGATTTTGAATGACTTTGATTCATAATATGAATCATACATTTACTGAATCTATTACATCTGAAAGCAACCATCTCAAAGAACAACAACCCTGTTAGAAAAATAAAACTGTCTTAGCTGAAGTTATAATTTTTCTATACTGAAAATATATTTCTGATATGGTACTTCCCTCATCTCACAAGATTAGCTAGCATCCCATAGTGAAAAGGAGGAGGGATCAGTGCGAGGGAAGAACAGGCATACCCCCCCCCCAAAGCATCTGAAGGATACTTCTGTAGATGACAGAAACAGATCAGATGATTTGTGGAGGGCACTGCACCACTTTTGAACCAGGTACCTCCTCGTCATGAACAGCTAGGAACAAACGTGGCAGTAAAGGAAGGGAACACATCCAAGCGGGTGAGGACAAGACAAGAAAGTGATCCCAACCAGATAAATATAGAAACTCAATTCCACAGAAGTAAGGTTGGTAATGGAGGATGCGTCCCATGGTGTAGAATGGCTAGGGCGAGGTGGAGCATACCTGTTAAGTCAACTACTTCCAGAAACTCATCGCTGGGTACTGAGATCCACACGAGGATAGACTAAAGATCATACCTGCTTCACCAAAATTCCAAACTCGTGAATGTAAGGAAAACACCGACTCCATTGTCCTCCGGTATCTGAGGAAAGTCCATCACATGCAATCAACTCCCATGACTGTGAGACTGGTCCTAAACGTCCAAAAGTCAGTAACATCCCTGTCACAAGAGAGAACGAGGGAGTGCCTCAGACAGAAATGGAAACATCCCACGTATACCCTCCGTGACCCACTACACAGAAGGAAGAATCAAGCGAGGAAGATGGACAACCCCAAGCCTGTGTGAGGACTTATGTTGATTGGTACACTCGATATCCAAAACCAGCCCATTGGGTACTGACATCCATGCGAGGGTAGGATGAGGGCTCCTAATCAATAGGGGTGAACTGCACTTAGACGTCCCACTCCATGGTATGTATCTCCCAATCCCGAGGATGTTACACCTTCTACACCAGCAAAACATCCTACTCTGAACTGAATGGTTATAGCCCTCTATGTGAAATCTATCCAACAGGATGCCTCCATGGTCAACCACCCCAGTGGTGAGGACTCCCATACTCCACTGGAATAAAGGGGGAATGTATTGGAGAATCTGGAGGAACAGCTACACCCAAGACAGTGCAATGGGTGATCACAAAACCCTATTTTGAAAACCAGACCATAACAATTTATTCAATTGAGTTGAGGCATGGCAGGGATGGGCAGCTATCTCCTTCTGCTTTACCCGTGCCATCTATGGATGGTACAGTCCAGGATGGGTCTAGTTATGAAGCCAATATCATGAGGTTATTGACCATCTAGTGATCTCGTGAAACACCCCATCCACGCGAGGATAGAATAAGGATCATACCCGCTTCACCAAAATCCCAAACTCATGAATGTTGTGGAAAGAGCACACAAATCAAAATGCAAAATGACGTACAATGGAGATTTATTTGTGTATATAAAGAAGCAGGATCCAAGAGATGAAATTCAAAGCAAGGGTCCCTGAAAGAAAGAATTAATAAAGACTTACCCAGTGTCATAGCTGCACTGAAGTCTAAAGTATAGCTACAGGTGGTAGGCGAAAAGGAGGAGTTACCCTCGCAAGTCGCCGAGACCTTGGGAAAGAAAGAATGATCCAGATAAAGGAAAAGATAGGTTTGATGATACACTGTGTGAGTGAAGTCGATAATTAACAGATCTGACCAAGGCCAATAGAAAGAGGAAATACACCTTAAGGGATAGGTGAAACAAAGAGCACGAGGCAATGGGCTCAAATGGAGGTAAAGAAAGGGAATAGAGTACCACGTTAATGCTCCAATCTGGAAGCACCCGACACCTAGGTGGCCGACAGATCTGGGAAGAATAGATCAAAATGGCAAGGAGGGGAAGAAAGACCCTGTGGTAACTGGAAAAATGGAAAGTATAGTATAGGGCTGCCCGACAACCTGATATTAAGGAGACTGAAGACCCCCTTTCAAGAAGCCACTTAAGAAACTTGGAGATACCAGACCATAGGACAAGAAGCTGAGGTACCCAGTGCCAGGGCCAAGGTGTGAAAAACATTCCACTGAAACACTGATGGATGAAGGACAACAGAATGAGTTAAATTAGATGCCACCCAACATAAGAAACCATATCTCCTCGCTAGGGACCAGACAAAAGCCAGGCATGAAGATGGAGTATGTGAAGTGCAGGATGCAGAAACAGCAACTGGGGTTGATGAAGATGTTCGGGAAATCAAGGAAAAGGGATGGGAGGGAATAATTGTAGCTGAAGTAATCGAGGAAACCACGGTTGAGTGGGACAGTAAGGAGCAATCAGAAGGACTTTGCACTGAGTGGTATGGATGAGGGTAGACTACCCAATGGAGTAATTGGATAGGAAAGTAAACATAAAGGAACTTGTTTGATCAATCCTGGCTGAAGGCATCTGCAGCCAAGCCCAAAGAGGGAGAACTGGGGACCAAAACAAAGGTAACTGGTGATTGAGGGCAGTGGCAAATGCACTGATATGAGGAATACTCTATTGATCACAAAGTCACCAAAAAAAGGGGGGGATGAAGGGACCACTCCGTCAGGTAGACCTGGTCAGGTTGGGAAAAATAATCTGCTGCTTGGTTGAAAGCAACTGGTACATGACATATCATCAAACAAATGTGATGATCGTGGGCCCAAAAGAGAATGTTAGAAAACACAGGATCTTGACTGGGTGCCACCTTGGTGATTCATATGAGTCACCACTGTTGAATTTTCGGAATGGATCACGACCAGACGATTTCTGGAGATGGGAATAAAGTGATCCAAGGCCTGACAAACAGCAAGGAGTTCCAGGGCATTGATATGAAGAGAATGTTCCCTGACAGACCAACGACCTGAAGCCTCCTGGTGATCGACCCAGGCACTCCTGCACTAAAGGGATGCATTCGTGAACAATGTAAATCTGGCCATGCAGGAGGAAGTGGGACACCCGCCAATATATGAGCCTTGTCCAACCACCATCAGAGATTGTCCACATTGTAGGAAGGAAGGGTTATAGGAGTATCCAAGTGATCCAGAGCAAGGTTCCATTAATTGTGGAGGATCTGTTGAAGGGATTGCATAGGAGCCCGGCCAAGGAGTATGGGAGGAGTCATAGAAGACCACATCTCCAAAAGTGATAGAACACGATGAGCAGAAAGTGAAAAAGCAGAAAGGACTTTCTAAATCGCCAGTTCCATAGGACAGAGTCAGAGAGGAGAAGGTTGGGCCCAACTGAGATGGGTGTTGAAGAAAACACCCAGATGAACAAGGTACTGGGTAGGATGAAGGAAGGAGTTCTACAATTTGATCAACCAGCCCACTCGAGAAGCTTCAAGAAGAAGCTGATGAGTATGACAGACCAACTCCCGTTCAGAATGAGCGAGAAGAAGCCACTCGTCCATGTAAAACTGAAAGCACAACCCCAGGGCATGAAGCTGTAGAGTTCAAACCACCTGATAGAAAACATACAGCAGCAAAGGCAGCTTGAAGGGTAGGGCACAAAATTGGTACACCACCCCACAATTGACAAACTAAAGGTCAAGAATGCTTGATGACCAGCTTCCATTCCCCAGTCTTTTTGGGAACTATAAACAGTTGGGAGTAAAACTGCCACAAACTTGTTTGTTAGCCTGTTCTGTGAGAAGGTCTTGCACCTCCTCAGATACATGCTGGCATGACAAGTGATCCCGAGGAGGAGGAAAGGAAACAGACATGCAAGACAAGGGAGGAAGTGTAAGAAAAGGTATGACAAATTTCTCTGACAAAACTTTGTGAACCCAAACATCAGAGATGAAAGAAGTTTGCCAGATGAACTCTCACTGGACCCGAACACACCAGGTAGTCACCAGAACCATTGTTGGCATACCATGTGTTGTCATTAAAAACGATGAAGAGTGGCACCACGGGAAGAAGGAACAGGCAATATCTGTGAACGGGAGGGACGGGAGACAGGAATTGATAGCATGCTTGGCTCTGACTGGGACAAATGGGCCACCATATGAGAAAGGGTGGATTGTTGTTGGACCAAAGCCGTCCTCGACTCCAAAGAATCAGGGATCATGTCAAACACGAAACATATCAAAATCAGGGCCATACGAAGGTCCCATAGATAAAAAGCCGGGAGACGGGTCCCTGAAAATATGGCATCACGAACCCAAAGATCCCAACAAGAAGTAAACCATGTTTGCAGAGCCAGAGCTGAAGATGATAGATGGGCCAACATGGAAGTGAGGAAGAAGAGGGCATCCCCAGAAAACCCCTCAAGGTTCCTGTGAAGAGCCTCAGACAGAAGATAGATCGAGGAGAGGTATTGCAAAGGAATCATCAGGGTAAGACGATGGCGAGAATAATGGGCATGGTTAAGATGAACAGGCAAAACTGAATCCAATAATTGTTGGTCCGAATATGGAGAGTCCACCCTATGATAAGCAAGGGCGAACTGATTGGAAACCCACGAGGGATGAGGCATAATAACGCCATCACCTAAATGGGAGGCAAAATGCTCAGTGTGAACCTGAGTATCAAGGGATGGGGGAAAAACTAAATAAGGTTGGAAGGCAGAATCATGTAATAGTGAAGGATATGGGTCATAAGAAATAGCAGCAATAGACAAAACATCGCATACCTGAAAAATAAAATCCGAGAAAGCCGACAAGGGCTGAACAAAATCCTCAGGTAGGGTTTGGGAAGGCACATCGAGCTTTGGGAGGGGAGGGAATCAAACGATCAAAATTCTCGTTAGCCTAGTCAGTCCCGAAAGGCTCAGGAGGAAGAGGGGCAACAGCAGGAGGCAAAGGTTGTCTCACATAACACTCAATCTCCCTGCAATTAAAGGCCGATAAATCCCCCGATAGGTCGCCTGCACCTGTGGCCTGATGAATGGGATGTACCCGATGTTAACTTCGGAATTCATGCTTGATACCAAACAAACAAGCGAAAAATTTGCGACAAAACTCGGGTAAATCAAATGCTTTCGAAAACAAAGCAAAAAATCTTGAAATAAAGTAAATTAAATTAAACCACTGCGAGAACTAATGAGCAAAATGAAAGATGTCTGAACTCAAGCACTGCCAAATAAGTGGTGGTTGGTAGTGGCGCATAGAGGGAGTCACACGCATCACATGATAGTAGTGCTCTCCTATTGGTGGAGAGATGAGGCATGATGATTTACATGAGACACACATTGGAAACTTTTATTCCAATAAGAGGATGCGGAAGGCTTGTGGCATGAGTTATAAAAACGTTCACATAAAGAGGGCAGCACAAAACAGGAAAAGCTAATTTTGTGAGGTGAGGGAAGTATCGTATCAGAATATGCTTCCTATCCTGCCAAACTTTATATTTGTGTTCCCTTGTTCAATCATTCTCACTATTACATATGTAAAAAAGGTGATGCATCAGTGCATCAAATTATCAGTTCCTTTAACATTCTTACATACTTCAATCAGATCTCTTTCAACTATTCTTTTTCCAAGAGAAAACAATTTCAGAGATATTAACCTGGCCTCCTATGACAACCCTTTCATCCCAGATATTATCCTAGTAGCCCTCCTTTTGAACCCTTTTAAATAATTCAGTGTCCTTCCTAAGGTAAGGAACACAAGACTAAACACAGTACTCCAATTAATGCCTAACCAATAATCTATGCAATGACGTTATAATCTCTTTAGACTTGAATTCAATTTATCTGTAGATACAACCTCAAATCCTCTTTGCCCTGCCACTAGCAACAGCATATTACTTATCAAACTGATCAACTAAAAAACCAAGATCTTTTCATTTCATAACACTGTTAAGGTTATTTATATCAAAATTATATTTCAATTTATAATCTCCAACATGCATTATTTTGCATTTATTATAATTACAAGCCATCTGCCATCTATATACCAAACTCACCAAATAATCTAAATACATTTATAAAGCTGCAAGACCATCCTCACAGTCAACAAATATAAATAATTTATTAACCATTCATAGATGTAAATATAAATGTGAAGATCTCAAAATTTGAGCCCTGAACTACCCTACCCCACTTGTGACATCAATCCAATTTGAGTAAACACTATCTAACAACCCTCTGCTTTCTTTCAACGAGCCAGTTTTCTATCCAATAAGCCAACCTAGCCCTCACACCTACAAAGATAATTATTCAACAAGCCTTTTAAGTTGCACCTTGTCAAATGATTTCTGAAAATGTAGATACACCTAATCCACACCCGTATCCTCATCTATGTAAATAGTATTCTCTTCAGAGAATGTCAAGTGATTAGTAAGGCAACATTTTCCCATAATAAAAACATTATGACTATCAAACAAAATTTTGAACTATGTTAAATGATTTCCAAAGCATGTCTTATCAGACTTTCAAAAACTTTTCCCACTAGTGATGTAAGACTAATAGGCCTATAATCACAGGGACAGTTTGTATCACCTCCCTTCAAAATAGGAGTAATGTTAGCCAAGTTCCAATGTTTTGGCACCTGCCCTCTATTCAAGGACTTCTTATTCTTACCTTCTTCAAAACCTTTTGGGAAATATTATCTGGACCACGAGCTTTATTATTCTTTAAACTTCCCAATCTTTTCTTAAGAAGCACAGAATTAATTTGATCATCTTGTTCAATCATGTTTCCACCTATCAATAATTCAGAATGAGGAATATTGCTTAAATCGTCATTAGTAACTACTGAAGAAACAACACAGTTTAATAACACAACCATATCATAATCGTCCTGTATCATCTCTCAATGGACCTACTTCCATCCTAACATTATGCTTACCCTTAATGTACTTAAAGAAATCTTTACTATTAATTTTTACATTTTCAGCCAACCTTTCACATTTATCTTTTTCAATTTCCTAATTTCCCCTTTGACCAGATCTCCTGATCTACAAGTAAAGAAAAACTTTTCAAAAAAGGAGTAAATGTAAGGATGGCTAATATCAATACTTCAAAAACAATGTAAACAAGATAGTAGGGATGGCATTTGCATCGTCCCTACATCTACTACTTCACCAAATTTCTATAAGAAAGCTAACTTCAAGGGGTAATGATAACATCGTTTACTCTAGAATTGTGATTTTTTTTAATTACTACTAGTTATTAATAATATTTATAAAATTGTATATTCTGTTTGAAACTATGTCACCTCAGTGAAATTGGTTGACACCATCATTTGGGTTTTTGAGTTATCATGTAATAAAAAGAAGCAGCAGAAAGAAGAAATTCAAACTCGTTGCTATAGCATTTACAGACATTCCCAGAACTTGTGACTCAGTCATTACATAGAAATTGTTATAAAAGAAAACACTGTATAATATTGTAAGGTTCTGATGACTTATTGAGGAGATATTTGAAATACCATTTCAATGAACAACCTGAGCCATCCCTACATAAACAGTACTACTACCTGCTTGATAATTCTCTAAATCTTCTATCATTGCAGCCACTTTAAAATTCTTAAATTTATAATGCTTTTCTTTAATAATTTTATGCTTTATAACCTTTGTGAGCCAAACTGATTTTCTGCTTGCAGCCACCCATGTTTTTGTTTATATAAGAAGCACACCTGTCTTGAATATTTGAGAATATATTTCAAAAGTTTTCCACATTTGATCAGTATCTCCAACTAATTCAGTTGCTCAACTCACTGCACATAATTCTTTTCTCATTTCTTCAAAAATTTACTTTTTTGAAATTTGGAAAAAACATCATATTATTCCTTATCTCCTATACAGCAAAACATCAGATCTGAGCAATGATCACTTGCACACAGATGTTCACCAACCTCTACTCTATCAACCATTTTTTTAATTAAAAATTAAAATAAATCTAAAATAGCATTGTTCTTATAGGTTCCCTAACCTATATCATTGAAGAAAACCATCCTGATTTGACTGTAACATTTCCCAATCTATATGCCTAAAAATAAAATCTCCCATAATTATGACATCATTTACAGATGAAGTTTTTATTTCACTGTGGAGTTTCTCATCGATTTCATCAGTTTCATATGATGGTTTGTTAGAAATTCTAACTAAAAGCCTTTTGCCCCTTATAACTACTAACAGAAACCCAAATAGATTCAATCTCATTGCTATTAATTTTAATATTCTCAAATTGAAAAATATTTAACTTTTATTTTACATCTTTTACATCTTACCCCATCATTTTGTACTCTATCCCAATTAAATAACCTACAACCTTATATTTTAAAGAACTTTTTGTCATCAAAATTGTTTATGTTTAACTAAGTTTCAGTTATTCCTACTACAGTACTGTGCCAAAGTGTTAGGACAAGACAATATTTTGTCATTCTTTCCATTTTATGGGGCTAATTCTTCCATGCCATTACATAATGTAAATTTCAACACTATGGTAATGCTTCACTGTTCCCGATTG
>NW_013666189.1:450278-456587 GCF_000517525.1 Limulus polyphemus | reverse complement strand
CTTAACTACACAGAAAGAAGCTAGCATATGGTACCATTATATGCCAGAAGAAATCAATTTAATAGTACTCCACAAATAAACTTTGATAAAAACAGTGTTTGACACTATTTATTAAGTTTTGTTGTTATGCCACGCCCCAAAAAGCGTAGAGAATTGTCACTATAGCAGAGAGTTCACATAAAAGCTTTACTTGATGCTGGTTGGACTCTCTGACAAATTGCTGCAGACTTGAAATGTTCCCCAAACACTGTCATGTACACTCTAGATCATGAGACCGAGACAGGTAAATTTGAAAACAGGAAAGGCAGAGGCAGAATACCTAAACTCGCTGATACTGATGTTAAGTATCATCATTTATGCAGCTTTCAGGGACAGAAGGAAGATTGCCACTGATCTCAAGCATGAGATAAATGACCATGTACCAAATGACAGAAAAGTGCTCAGACCTACATTATCAAGAAGACTCAACGAGAATGGAATATTTGGTCATGTAGCAGTTAAAAAATCTTTACTTTGATCTCCAAGTGCTGTCAAGAGACTGAAATTTGCTAAAAAGTACAAAACTGGACTGTTGATAATTGGTAAAGGGTGTTATGGATGGATGAGTCCAAATTTGAAATATAGCATAGGTTGTACGTCTGGTGGAAGAAAGGTGAAAGATACTTATCTCAATACATATAAAAACCTACCACGAAGTGTGGGGGAGGCAGTGTGATGATTTGAGGGTGTTTCTCTGCTGAGGCAACAGGAGATATTTGCAAAATAGATGGAATAATGGATCAGCAAATGTACCATCAGATACTGATCCATCACAGTATACCCATTATACTCTAGTAATCTACTTATAATTTCACACCCACAATTAAGTCTTGGCAATATTCCCAGAATTATCTTTGAATGTTATTATTAATGCTTTATAGCTCCTCTACATCATTATCCTCGATGTTCATAACAAAGACTATATCACAACTAGTACCCTTTACTATATCACTTTCACTGTCATTTATATCCTCCATCCTGATCCTGGATAACATATAATCTATTTTCTTCCTATTTACCCAACAGAATATCCTATCCATGTGATGTATCATACTAAAGAATCACACATAACAATAACCTCCTTATGTTTTTCATTCCCATCCCTGCCCCTTTTGTTTTTCTTCTTTCCCCCTTGTTTCTCATCTGCACAAGCTAAAGGTTGAAATATGTTACTTAGCAGAACCTACTAATTACAATTAAATCCATTATTTCTAGCCTTATTAGTTACAGTAGCTCATAATGACTTGCAGGAAGTTAGAAACAGTACAATTAGTAGCATTTCTAACTTCCTAAAAGTCATTATTAGCTACTGTATCCTTTGCATGCAAAAGCTTGAGTTCTTGAATTGAAATCCTTTTCATATTTTAGATCTTAACCTGTCATCATATGACAACTTTTCCATCCCAAGTATCATCCTAGTGGACCTCCTTCTAACCCATTCAAACAATTCATATCCTTCTTAAAGTAAGGAGCCCTAGATTGAACATAATACTCAAAATGAGGCCTAACCAGTGACCTATACAATCAAATCATAACCTATTTAGATTTGTATTCAATAATTTTGAAAATACAATCTAAAACCATATTTTTGTTACCACTAGTAAAAGTACACTGCTTGGATGGCTCTAAGGGATGATCAATCAGAACACCAAGGTACTTTTCTTCCATAAGAAATCAGGAAGTGAATCTGGAATAAAAGCATAAGTAACAATCAAGCCTTCAAAGTAGTCTCTTGCTAGTATTAGTGAAGCAAATAGAATTTTACGGTATATCTATGATATATTTATTATAAATAGTCAATAGGTAATAATTATCTGTGTCTGCAAATCACTGTAGTTAGGCCTCACTTAAATGGAATACTGTGCAAAGGTTTGGTCTCTTGTAAAAAAAAATAAAAATTAAACGATATTGACCTTATTGAAAATGGTTCACAAGAAGGCTATTAGGATGATTCCAGGGATGGAAGAGTTGTCTTACAGGGATAGTTTAATACTTCTCAAAATATTTTCACTTGAGAAATGAGCAGTACTAAGTTATCTTATTAATTTTACAAAATCTTGTAAGGGCATTGATAAGATTAAGACCTCTGATTTCTTTATGCTGTATTTTGATTATAAGTTCTAAGATTTGAAAAGACAGAAAAGGCTTCAGATATTTTAAAGTTTAGAAAATGTTGAGTTGTTTGTTGTTAAGCCCAAAGCTACAGAATGTACTATTCGTGCTCTGCCAACCACTGGGTAACAAAACCAGATGTTTGGTGTCGTAAGCCTGCAGACTTATCGCTGAGCCACTGGAGAAAGGTCAAGTTTTGAAAAATTAAATAGCATAAAATTCATTGGTTTAGGGCTTGCAAAGTCTATTAAAGTTCCTACAATTATACTAAACAATCCATAGTTACTTTAAATAATATCTCTGTTTATTATAACGTCCCGAATTTTGATAAAGTGTGGGAGGAAATAATCACTTTAATAATATATATTTGACAAAAAAATGCCACCCAGTGGCACAGCCGTATGTCTACGGACTTACAACGCTAGAATCCGGGTTTCGATACCCGTGGTGGACAGAACACAGATAGCCCTTTGTGTAGCTTTGTGCTTAATTACAAACAAACAAACAAATTTGACAAAAAAAAATCACATTTTTTTGTTTGAAATTAAGTACAAAGCTACACAATGGACTATCTGTGCTCTGCCCACCAAGGGTATCGAAACCCGGATTCTAGCGTTGTAAGTTCGCAGACATACCGCTGTGCCACTGGGGGCAAAAATCATAAAAGTATAAGATAATTTTCTATAAAGTTCGAATTAATCTATAAGCTTAAATAAGCATTGTCGTTTACAATTATTCAACTAAACATGCTAAGGAAAACTTGTGACCCCAAAATACCGATTAATGACGTCGAACGTTATTAAATCCAACTGTGCAAGTCTCTTTTTCTAAGTTAGAGTTCACTTTATTAGTGCTTGTCCTTAAATGCTTCTAGAAGTTTCTATAATATTTTACTAAAGTTCCAAAACCATTCGTTCATGATATTTGAATATTGTACTTTTCAACTGAGTTTTTTATTAATTCTTCTCAGAGGTATAGGAGGCAAATTAAAAATGAGGAGGAGGTTTGTGTATTCGATCAAGCGAAGCGAGAGAATGTGCGCCACTGGCGTAACCATTACGGCTAGGGTCCATTGATCGCCTTAGGGCCCTAGAAGCTCTTGGGTTCTGGATTAAATTTTATGAAATCATCTGCTTTTCCTGAGAGTAATTTTCCTAATTTTGACGTACTGGTATTGGAATTTAGTGAGGGGCATTGGTTCTGAATTAAATAAACGCTTTATTACTTGTAATAGTATAGCTCTTTGTACACTTAAATAATTATAAATAATTAGTAACTTCAAAAACTTGATTGCAGCGCTTGACAACTATAATATTGAGACACTTTTAGTTATATATAAGGTATTTCCACTTTAACTTTCCGTTAAAAGTGGGTTTCTTCCTAAAGCTACTGAGAAAAGTTTGACAAAACGATTAACATTGGCCATGGAAAAAATGTTATCGCTAAGATGTTTATTACACTGTCTCACATTAATAGACTTTTTTTTGGTATAACAAACGACTTTTTGTATATGCTGCTTTTAAGATAACATAAAACAAATGTTGATTATTATATATCTATTTCTTTTAGATAAAATAACTCGCAGTTAGGAATGTTGAAATAGCTTTATCTATTGCTATGTGTTTAGTGAAAACAAAAACATAATACGCTTATATTGAGTGAATAATTTCTTTTAAACGTATTAGGCAAAAAAGTTTTGAGAATAGGACTTTTATTAGCTATAATAGCATCTCTCGCGTGGTATATGTTCCCACAGGGACTTGCACGACTGAATTAATTTATTACAATATTGTAAGGGTTGAGTGAAGGCACTTCATCATATGAAATCATGCACTTGAAAATTACTAGCATTAATTACTCTTTACGGAGAATTTGGTGACGTTCCTATCCGTCTTCTACAGTATAATAATGTTACAATTAATAAAGTCTTTCAATTCAATGCACACTTGAAAAAAAAATCCTCCATCGCGGTTTAAACTCAGGATTTTTTCGATTGAAGACAAATTACTGTACTGTGGCTCAGCGGTATGTTCCAGACTTACAACGCTAAAATCCACGGGCTCGATTCCCTGCAGCGGACATAGTTTAGATAGCCCACTGTGTAGGTTTGTACTAAAAACAATCAACCAAACAGACCTATTACTTTAACTGAAGCCCATATGTTTTGTCATGATAGTTTATTACACCTTTTATATTAATGAGTTCAATACAGCTTTCAAAAAGATTAATACGACTTAGTTTAATTAAGTTCTAGTAACTCATTCGTTCCTGTCATTAGTGTTACTGAAGCAACTAAAATGTATTTATAATGACTTATCTGAAGATTGGAAAATTATTTTGAAAATAGTTCATCTTAAATATAGTTTAATTATTTCCCTTCAAAAGATTCTCCTGGTTAAGCTAGTAAAAGCATCCAAAGACACAAATTATATTTAAAAAAAGTTTATTTTTCTAGAAATATTCTAGATGTAGTTAATAAAATCACATTTCAATTGACTAGTAAAAGCATCTAATGAGCATTCAGTGGTAGAAGAATATCTTTATTACGTTAATACCCTTCCCACAAGAAGTCCTGATGGTAGTCAGTAAGTATGTTTCTTAAGCGCACCTTCCCACAAGAAGTCCTGATGGTAGACAGTAAGTATGTTTGTTAAACGCACCTTCCCACAAGAAGTCCTGATGGTAAACAGTAAGTGTGTTTGTTAAGCGCACCTTCCCACAAGAAGTCCTGATGGTAGTCAGTAAGTGTGTTTGTTAAGCTCACCTTCCCACAAGAAGTCCTGATGGTAGACAGTAAGTGTGTTTGTTAAGCTCACCTTCCCACAAGAAGTCCTGATGGTAGACAGTAAGTGTGTTTGTTAAGCTCACCTTCCTCCAAGAAGTCCTGATGGTAGACAGTAAGTGTGTTTGTTAAGCTCACCTTCCCACAAGAAGTCCTGATGGTAGACAGTAAGTGTGTTTGTTAAGCTCACCTTCCCACAAGAAGTCCTGATGGTAGACAGTAAGTATTGTTAGAAGCCCTCAGACTAACTGCTAAATGATGGTAAGAACGGTGGAATTCTTTAAGGTTAAACTCATTAGTATAAGCATTACATATTAGTCACTCCTTTTTCAAAATACACACTTTTGAGGCGGGCTCGTGCAATTTGCGGAAATCGAGTCGCGAATTCCACTTGTAAAACAATACACGCGGTAACTCTGAGATTTTTGTTAAAGATCACAAGTATCTTTTACATAAAGAATGAGGTTATTATAATTAAGTGTTTTTACTATTTTAGTTGCTTGCATTCAAACTATTTACAAATCGAGTGCAAGGTGATTTTCATTTTAAGTATAAAAATACTTTTCTTCATCTTATAGTTTCATATTATATTTGCATAATCTCTAAAACCCCATAAAAGAATATCAAAAGTTTTTTAAGGTAAATGTTTATATTCCATTTCTCTACCATACCACTAACTCTAGCTATTATCATCAACGTACAATGCAATGAAATAATTAAAATTAGTAAATATAAAAAATATATACCTTTTAATTTTTTGTAGAATATCTTTAAAGATTTTTCTTTTGTTAAATTCGTAATTCCAGGTCTTTTCTTTTTCACATATAGTTAATTTTTGATGTTGTGTATCCTTTCTTATTGTTTACCACATATTATTGCTGCCCTCGAGACATGTTATAGTTTCACTGGGAGAAATCTGCAGACCTTCGGCAAATTTCGTTCCGTGAGTAAAATCCTTGAGAGTAGACGCAAGATATGATGTGTATTTAAAAAATGTTTAAACCTTTTAATTATGTATTTTAAAGCATAATATTACATAATTAACTAAAATACAATAGTGAGACCGAAATACAATTTAAACTGTTTCTCTAACTATAACATATTTAGGTAAAAGAAAAAAAAAAGCAGCTGTAAGTGCTATAGTCGATCAAGCAGCCAACAATATTACAGCTAATTACATATAACCCGTGACGACAACGATGAACCAATTTAAAAATAATCGTTGTTATATTATTGTGTAAAATGATATCGTCTCTTACTCTCGTCATTAAACAAACGATAAATCAGTGTTTACAAAATGTCATACATAAAATAAACGTGGTACAAGAACATTACAGGTAGTATTTGACAGATTATTAACAATAGTTAAGGAGGGA